>NC_134315.1:55168542-55474479 GCF_964195595.1 Calonectris borealis
TTTTTTTTTTTAGGCAGGAAACACATTTCTTTTATGTGAATTTCAATTAAATACTTTAAGTCCAAACCCAACTATTTAGTTTCATATTTGGGCTCTTAACACTACTGAAGCTATGTTTTGGCACTTTAAATGTGATTTTGAAATATCTTAGATATTTCATTCTAAAATGGCCAAAATTATGCACTTTGCTTTTCCTAAATTTGTGTTTTCTGCAGAAGTCATTTGCAAATCTAGGTGAAATTCCTCCAAAAATTCTAATCCCCTGGAATCCTAATACTTAACATATAAAACTATGCCTGATTTGTTGCAAATAGTTTTTTCAGCTTTTCTTTAGTTCTAACCATAAGGTATTTCAAATATTATTGAAAAACTAGGAGGAAAACTTGGATTTGGAAACAAATACATCTAACTCCATAATCTTACTAACATAGGTCCCAAAAGCAACAAAAATATAGTATTTGAACAAACCTGAGATATATGCTTTCTCAAATTCCGACTGTCAAAATTCCAGAAAAATTTTACCTGAATATGATATTAGAAACTGGCTATAAAACAGTAACACTATCAGGTGGAAGTAAAGAATCTTTTTTTTTTTCTCGTAAATAATTTCCACACCCTTACTCTCTTAGTCTAGATTTCACAAACAGTAGCGTATCTTCTGGTCATTAAAACACACATATTCTTTAAAAAGAAGACACCAAACTTTTGCAGATGATAATCATATACACAACGTTCTAAGAGTTCTAAGAAGTCTTTTTTTATACAAATAATTATTCACATTGATATAAAAGCATCGAGCTACAACACACAGGGAAAAGTGTTGTAATAAGCTTCTAGCATCATACTTGACAGTTTCAGTCCTAAACTGTACGAAAGGTACAGTAGTTGCATTGACAATGCTGAAACGTGCTCTTATTTTGTAGTACCATCTCTTGATAAAACAAATTCTCTTAAAGTACTGAAACTGAGGCAGATAATAATTCACACACTTCCTGTGTGTCTGAAAGAGCTCACCACAGAGGAGGTGGCAGGGAGATGCCCCCTCTTGACCAACTGGGACAAGGCAGTGACACGGGAGCACTCAAGGGAGCACTCACGGGCGAAGGAAGGCAGCTCTCAGGGAGCAAAACTCGGCATATTGGGTGTGTGAAGTCCCAGCAAAGAACCGAGAGCGTACCAGAATGAAATGTCATAAAAAGAGGTCAAAAAAAGCCTCCTTTTATTGGATCCAGAGCAAGTACCAAAAAATACTGATAAACATTCATGTTTATCATTTAACTTGGCAAGATCCAAATACAGCTTGTTGAAAGTTAAGATGAGTTATTTTACATTTTTCATCACCCTCTTCTTTCAAGTTACTGATAATCAAGACCAAAAGCAGCTATATTCCATAATTTCATTTTTCAAGAGAGAAGCCTACTCTTGAGCAACTTTGATATTTTCCAAGAATAAAATTCACTTCTGTCAGGAACTATAAGGCAAAATAATCATTTAAGAATAATGTAATAAACAGCCCTTGAGCTATACAGCATAAGAAAGCTCTTCTTAGTGACATGTTAATACTTTTTCTTTTATAATTACACTTTTGTTAAAATAAACTAGAAGGCTTGGGTTTTGGTTTTGTCTTTTTTTATGCTAAGAGAAATGACACAGCTACTACCAACCAGGGCAGAATCCCACCAACTGCAAGATCATAGCCTAAAGGAAAAAAAAATCATATTTTTGGAACAGATCCAGAAGAACTAGTCTGAGGTTTTTTGTCTTTCATCAGAGCCTAACTGAAGGGCACAGGTTATACCTGTCCATAAATTCCTCAAACTTTTTATAAGGGTATGAAGGACTGACTTTGATCTCATATTAAAATAAATATTCATGAATAATAGTGCTGAATCAAGTGAAGAATAACTTGGTCCCAATGACACTCTTGGAAATCCAGAACCACTCTATTAATTTCAATAAAGTTGTTGCAGTTCAACATTAACACCAAAAAGCTGAGAACTGGGACCACTGAAGCATACCTGTTTAAAAGGTGTTTCATAAGTCAGTGATCAAAGTCTCACAAACACTGGTTTTCCTCCAGAATAATTCCACAGGGTGACATTAAAAAATCTTATTTTGTACCAGTCATTGTATAAAAGCCTGATGGCAGCAAGTAAATCACAGCAGGAGGATGGTAATTTAAAGGGAAATGCAGGGGATTGCCAGCAGAAGTGGTTGCACTTCAGTGGATCTTCAAGTGGCTATTGCTGCTGTATTAATAGCACAAAGGCAACACAAAGCGTACTTGCTGGTGAATGACAAGTACACTAGAGACTCGAAAAACGTCAAAACAAAATGGTAGCAGAATATTTTTCCCTACACACCAAGTGGTACAGCTCCAGCAGCTGGCCTGCTGAGTGGTCATCTGTAACCAAAAGTGGTGTGTTTCAGCAGATCTCTTAGCTCACAATCTCAACAAATACTGCCTTGTTGGAAAGAGCAATGAAAACTCTTCTGTCATTCACTGTGGCTGGACTGGGTAACAAATATGAGCAGCATTAAGGAAGGCCAATGAGATGGAAACCCATGCAACCAGAACTGGGGCACGCTGCAAAGAGCCTGTAAAAGAACTGAAGCAGCGAGCAGCAATCCCAGGAAGCACGGCACAGGGGATGAAAGCCATTCTGGGTAGTGTTAAGCTGCTGGAGAACGATATCCGAGGGGGATAAGCATTAATGAATCTTTAGACATGGAGGAGTCCAATCAAAAGCTAACTGAATACATGCTCCCTGCTGACAACAGTATCCTACATATCCTACCACCATGATGAAAACTGTTAGTGTGAGGTCTAAAGAAAATTTTCTGCTCAAAGAAATAAAATCTTAAGTACAGCTGTTTATGTTCCCAAATTGATAATAGGGTCTAACTGCACCAAAAGCACTCCCAGGAAACACTGGGGCACCTGTGCTTCATGCTGCTGAACTGGTGGTCCACCAGGCAGGACCACTATTCATCTGGTTCTGAATATCCTTATTCCTTGCCTTTTAATAACATACATAAAACCACATATAAAATACTACAAAATCAAACCACCTTACAATCTACCACTTTACATAAAAGCTAACAAACATCCAAGGCAATTTGTATTTCTGATGAGAAAGAGTAAGGATACTGCAGCGGTCCACAACCCCTCCAGACATCATCCCAAAACTCATCAGTGGTCAAGTGTTCAAACAGTTCAGATTCAAGTTAAAGAAGAAATGAACTGAAACTAATTTTTGTGCAAAGGGACAGGTCAAAACAGATGCAACACCACTGTGTCCTATTGCCCTAGCCCTTATGCTAGTCTGATGTCGGCAGGTACAATTTAAGCTGAGTGCTGATATCTACAGTCCACTCACATGGACACCACATAATTTTGTTACCCAGATATTTATAAGGTGAGAAAATGCCTACTTGTGTATACAGTCATCCAGAAATTGATTTGCATGTACAAAATATGGCAGATGGCACATCTAAGTATTTCCTGAGAAAGACGCCATGAAAAAATACAAACCAAAAAAACTCAGGAAGTGTTATCAGTCAGATCATAGTAGTCTGAATTTTAAAATGACATTTCAAATTTAGCACTCAATTTTCTGCAAGAAGTGGCTTATTTTTTCTTTTAAAAATATTTATAAAATTTAAATCAGTTAGTAAGAGAAGTGCCTATTTATTCAAAAGAGAACTCACTTCTTATATGGCTAGCATGAAGACCATTCACAATTATGTAAGCTATCTTGTAAGCCTTCATGTTTCTATTTATAGACCAACCCTGAACTACCTGGGATTGGAAATAAAAGTGTGACAGGAAGAGGATCTCCACTAATGATGTTCATTATGGAAGGCTGCCCTCTGAAAAATCTGAGAAAATATTAATCTAGAATGTCAATCCTATATTTTCAGTTTGCTTCACAAAGGTATTGCTGCTTCCAAAGGCTGACTGGGTAAGGCAAGATGTAGCAGCAACAGAGGTAACAGAAATACTTCTTATTTTCTGACAACCATCTGTATGGGGCTTTCCATTCAAGTATTATAAAATTTCAATTTCAGGTATCTTTGCATAAAATCTTTTACTGACTATGTGAAATACCACTTTAGAATTGTTTGGGCAACAATAGCTTTCCCCCTCTCCTCCTCTTTTATTTTTAAATAGTTTCTGAGTTTCTAACTTTTTTTTTTTTTGGTTCCACATTGAAATTAGAGCTAAACCTTTACAATATTCAGAAATCAGAACCACAATCAGAACCACAAAGAACAAGAGTTCTCTGTTTCTATTGAATGTCAGAGTCCTTTGGTTCAGGGCTTCTCTCTCCCACTTTTTGTCACATATCTAAGGAGTGGCCAGAAATCAACAAAGAGGAAATGGAAGCACACAGACTAAACAGTTCTCCAGATATCACTGGGAAAGTCAACTGTGCAGCCAGGAGAAAGAATGGATTTGTTAATTAACACTATGTTGCTTTAATCATTAACCAGTGATGTTCGTCCCAAGACTCAGACAAAGCAAAAAATGTGACAACAAAATCTAGCTGAGATATTGTCCATATTTCCGTGACAAAGCACTAAATAACAGCTGTAAAGTGCAAAGCCAAACAATCTGCAACCGTTTTCATGCCGGGATATGTAGAGTTTGATTTATTATTACCTAACATCTCTTTCTAAGTAAAAAATTAGACTTCATAAAATGTTTACTTTCATAAGTAACTTAAAGCAAAAGAAATGAGCCAAGTAATGTTAATAACAGTGCAGTTTTAACTAATAGAAAGTACTAAAGGGTACTAAAGGGGACAAATTACAATAAAACTTTCATGTAATATTACCCAATGGATAAGAAGAACAATGGTCTTTCTTACTTAATGTTTTCTTTTGGAAGAAAAATTGTGTAATCCAAGCCTAGATTTTTTTGCTTATGTATCCTTAACTTCAATTTCTGTCTAAAGAAAATAAAGGTTTATTTAGGCTGCAGCCTTGTTTTTCCAGTCTGTTTATATTTTTCTCCATTGAAAATCTTATTTGAAAAATATTTAGCATTTACAGGTTGTGACTGTACAACAAATCCATGACTCCAACTAGGAGTTACAGATCCTGGGGCAGAAACCAACAAAGCTTTACTGAAAGTCCCTGACATGGAGCATTCTGGTATACACCCGTATTTCTACTTCATGCCATTTTTTTGTCATTTTGTCCAAAATCCATTAAATTAGAGAGGAGCTTTAGTGGCTGCACATAGTAAAATCTGTCAGCTTGAGATTTATTTCATTTCATTGGAAGGGGTGGGGCAGGAAAATTCATTTGAAACTAGAATTCAGAGGAAAAATTGTAAATTAGCTCCTGGCTGTCAAAATGCTGCACTCTTTAAAGCTGAAGTAAGGAAACATCTTCAGGGGAAAAAAATAAAAATCATAAGAAACTCTGCTATTTTACTTTCTTATTTTTTCCCCTCTTCAGTCATTCATATACAGTTCCATGTATAATTTTCCTTTCCAGCAAAGACAGATTGTCCTATTAAAAAGGATACTTCCTCCTACACTACCAACGGGAATATAATAATATTCCATGGACTTATCCTGAAAGGAAGGAGGCTTTTTTAGGAGCTCAAAATAAACGAGAGAGCTGAAGAAATCAAATTAGGTTCCATTCAGCTTTTCTTTGCTTTTTCTTTTTTAATTAACTTCCTAAATTTTTTTTAGATTTTTCACTGCAAGCAGAAGTTTAAAGTTAAAGGAAAAACAAGCAGATCTCTCTAACATCAAGAGAGAGTCAAATAAAGGACATTGTGCACCTTTCCAGAGGCACCTGTGCTCAGCAGCCTGAACACAAAATGAGCCAACATCACTTGGCAAATGATTTCTTTACTGGCTTTAGCAGTGATCCCTTGGCTCTCACTGCTGCCCTAGGTGTTGTGAATCAGCAATAATGCCGTACGTCTTTTTCTGCAAGTTTTGGTTGTTTATCTTTTCTTCCTTCAGAGTGAATGAGGCACTTTTGAAACAAAGGACACAGTCTCTCATCGAGTGTTTGCTGCAGCACTATGGAAAAGGTTAGCCAATTCTAAGCAAAGTGGTTACCCTTTCAAAGTGTTTTTCTAACAGAAACAGATTTTTTGGTAAAAATGTGGAAAACCTGGGAAAGAAGGGGGGGGGGGGGGAAGACCCCACATTTGAACAGAGAGCAAAAACTAAAACTAGGAGTTTGTCATCAAAGTTTGTCTCAATCTCATAGTCATCTGAGCCAAATAAAAGAAAACATAATGAGATTTATTTTCCTTAGATAAACCCACCTGTGCACTTCTAAAAACACTTAAAATAGCAGAAAACAATGGTTCCACTGTATTATCATGTCCCTGATGACATGGTAAATTTTTGCACACTAAGACATACTAGCATACATATCATATCATACAAATCCCTCCCTTTTTCCCCCTTAGTATAAGCTAATAAAACTTAGGCAGAGTCATCCAACAAACTGCAGGCCAGCACAGCAGCTGGCTATACTTACACAACTGTTTCAATTTGGCACATCATACTTGGAGTAAGCAAAATAGAGTCTCTGCATTAATAATGCAACACAGTCTTGCAATGGCTGGACCAGCTTTTTTCCTCCTCATTGTTTTTTAGCATCTCAAATCCTCCTGCTTGTTTCAGATGTCTCTGGTGCTTAAACTTGACCTTCACTCAAGGTTTTTTGTAGGGCACCATCAAAATGTACCTCCAAAACAACTGAAGTATACAGCTTCTTTTTTTGTGCTAATGATTTCTTTCCCACCAGAGAAGGCTAACTTATCTACCCTGCAATTCCTTATACTGGTGCTGCACCTGTAACTCTTACCCTTCCTGATTTCACAGTCACATTGCAAATGTTATTGCCATTGCCTTCACAGGGAGTCAAAGGTGTTCCCCTGCCTGCAGGATCCCGTGGGCACCGCTGGCAGGGAACTAACAGCAGGGGAAAGCAGTTTCTTCCATCTTTCTCTGTGTTTGTGCATGGCCTGAGAAGCAGGAGGAGGATCACCACGGGCTGAGCTTTGAGCCCAAAAAACTGTTTCTGCCCTTTCCAAGACATTAAAGTAGGATCCCTCCAAACAAAGAGGAAATAAATAATATCCAATAATATAATACCAAATAAAACCAGCAGTATTTTCTCTATTAACAAAAGCAGGAATTTGCTGCCATAAGCGCTACCATTTCCTCAGGCTACTTTGTCACATCCCTTAAAGATGCCTGGGAAGTTACCTCAATCAAAAAGGTGCACTTCAAAGCAGCTACAACTCTGCTCAAGCGTCCCAAGTGCTCTTAGCTGACATCTTGTAGAGACGATACAAACAGGGAACGTTTCTGCACTGAGCGCCAAGGTAGGAATCGCTGTCCAAGGTGCTGGTGCCTATTAGAAAGATACAAATCACGAGAAGAACCAGTGGAGTCCATCAAGCTTCCTTCATTCACGTTCATGTGCAACGTAACTCTCACTTTATCTACATAAACTCACAAGCGCTGCAACTGAGTTCATAAAAAACAAGCAGAAAGTGAGGTCTCCAGATATAAGAAAAGGATCAAATTCCATCCCAGCTGGCAGGCGATTACTGAAAAAGGGACTTTTTTTAAAGCAGCTGCAAGCCTAAGCAGGATTTACCTAGTAATACAAATGTATCACAGCTTATTGAGAAAACTGAAGGTAAGTACTGTCTGCTAAGAATATTATCACCTCCACAATATGCCAGCATTACTTGTTATCCACAGACCAACAGCTTCTTTCCTCTTTTCTTCTCAGCACCCATTTTTTAAAATTCTGAACCAAGGTTTACACACACCTTTTTTCATCCAAACATGAGGATGAAGTTTACTAATAGCTGCACACCAAGATCTTGAATTAGGACATGCTTCTGAGTGGGAAGAATTCCTGAATATTATTTCTTCACCATTTGTAACAGGTGCTGTTATGCTGTGTATTTTCAAGTTAGAATATGAAACTCTATCAAGATTTCTGGATCTTTATATTGATCAATAAGATTTTAGATTAATGCTTTCAGTAAGAGCTGAATTTCACTCCCTCCCAGTCATATACAAGCGTATCCCAGCTGTCACAGAAGTTCTCTTTCTTCTTTTTTCCTTTTTTAAACTTTTCATTAGCCTACTTTATCATAAAACAGAAGTCATTGACAGACCAAAGACCATTATAATAGAGCTATAATAATGTAAGAACCCCTCATGACAGACTGCCAAAAGGCAGCAAGCCATCCAGTGATCAAGAACTGCAGCATGACCTACAAGCAGAAAGGTCATTGTTTTGAGCTATCCTCTCCGTATATAAAACTACAACTCTCAGCTTCCCAGCCAGATGCCTGTTTTTCTACCTTGGTTAGGTTTCTTGTATTATAAAATATACAATTGAACTGAGTCAGCTTCCATCATTCTCAAGGCATAATCCAGACAGCCTCCTCCTGTTCTGGCACTGAGACCTATAGAAATCTATTTTCACTGTGTACATTTCCTTGACTGAGAACTCAAGAAAGAAAGTTTTGCAAAAGTTCAAAATATTGTTATTACTTTGTGGGCTATGTCATAATTGCTTGAAAGAAAACTCATGACATATTCTACCACTTCATATTTACTATTACATTTTTTTCAGTCAAAATGATTACATTCTGCACTGAAACACATAAAAGTTTCTTCAGACATTCCCTAGATAAAAATAATTTCATGAGGAAAATACTATTGCCCACCTTTTCCTCTGGTGTCCAATTTCACTTTTGTAGAATAATGTGAAGGAAGAAGTCACCAAATGTTTTCAGCAATATTTTTTTCATTTACAGTGAGACATATAGCAATATAATGGAAAACAAGAAAACTAGAAAAAGACCAATATTTGCATCCGTTGTACCCTGCTCCAACTGAACAAATCATTTGGTGTTACCTCTGATACTTTGTACAGAACCCAAATTAGACAACTCAGTTTATTGACTGCTTGACTATCTGAGTGAAGCCAGAGAACAATCTGCAAGCTATAATGCTCATCTTCCTGTATCTGTGGATTAATCAGCACCAAAATCCTTTTGCACCAGCTACATTTACCATTATGTTTGCTTACTGAATTTAGCTACTGGAAATACATTTTCCTCCATTATATATGTCCTGGTTTCAGCTGGGATAGAGTTAAATTTCTTCCTAGTGCTGTGTTTTGGATTTAGTATGAGAAGAATGTTGAGAACACACTGATGTTTTCAGTTGTTGTTAAATATCCTGCTAGTCAAGGACATTCAGCTCAAGAAAAAACAAAACAAAACAAAACAAAACAAGCGTTGGGAGGGAGCACATCCAGGACAGCCAGCCCAGCTGACCAACAGGGTATTCCATACCATGTGATGTCATGCTCAGTATATAAATGGTAGGCATGTTCCAGGAAGTAGCGATCGCTACTTGGTTATCGGTCAGCGTGGGTGGTGAGCAATTGCATTGTGCATCACTCATTTTGTATATTCTATCATTATTATTTTCCCTTTTCTGTTCTATTAAACTGTCTTTATCTCAACCCACAAGTTTTTCTCACTCTTACTCTTCCAATTCTCTTCCTGTCCCACTGGGGGCAGGGGAGTGAGCGAGCGGCTGCGTGGTATTTGGCTGCCTGCTAGGTTAAACCACAACAATATACTTCATTCATTGTAAATCAAGAATGCTCATGTATTTTATCCTGAAGTTATTTCAATTTACACCAGTAAAACAACAGCAGAATTTAGTTGTCTAACTAATGATTGCATGAGCTTACTACTGCATTTGAATGTTACTACAGGCTTGATGGTGAAGAGTCTTCCAAATGAAAATGATATGAGTTATACTTTGCCCAGAGTGTAAAGGAAGTATGTTTCATGTGCAGTGAAGGACACTTCCTCAGGTCTGCCTCCGATATGAATTCAGTCTGCTCTTCATAGCTGCTGGACAACCACAGGTCATCAGCGGTGCCCATTTACTATGGCACAGGCTTACTCGGCATAATAATGGATAGCTTGAAAGGCCTTCAGATATGCTCTGTGTGATAATTTTATTAGCTTTATGCATAAAGTGTCAGAAATTTAATTACTGGTCCGGAAAAATATAAATACAAATTATAAAACTCAGGGGGGTTATATATCCAAGCAGCTAGAATAAGCTACTAGTTTCACTAATCATGTACTAACATTGCTTCATTTTTAGAAATTTTTGATCTCTTATTTCCCAGAGCTTTCATTATTTCTTGAATTGAGATGGCAGCTACTCACTGTTGCTATCTACTATTTAAGACTGAATAACTCATATTACAAGTGCTCAACTGAAACAAGTTGAAATAAGACCTCTGGGCTGCCAAACCCTCTTGAGGCCCACAAAATAGTGAGATGCACATCACATGAAGCTATTCAATAAGTCAGCTTTTAAGTAAATAAAAGCAAATACAGTAGTCGTAGAAGAAATAGTAGTAAAAGAGACTAAGTAGATGGCTCTTAAAGAGTCAGCTATTTTTCTACCTATATAAAATCTTGCATAATTTCTTCAGAACATTTTCAGAATCTGTTGAAAGTTTCTGCTTTTTAAAAGGTCACTGATTCAATAATAAATACATGCATGCACACACACATATATATATAGATATTTAATATATTTTTAGAACATTACTTGGATCTGTAAAGCCTGCTTAGTGCAAAATTGATTCAGATTGTTTACACAACATGGAATAAAACTTTCCAGTTTGCTAATGAGAATAAAAAACTAGCCAAGAAAGCAATGTATTTCCTTCTCCTCTCCACCAAACTGAAGGTAGGAGGTAATTCTTAAAATTCAGGTACTTTCAATCAGATTTGTTTCTTTCATTTAAGAGAAAGTAAGTATCATAAGCACACCTGGAAACTTAGAGCTTCCAGTTTTACACATGATTCTTCTTGGTATGCATTACGAAGAAGTACTGGCATGATTTTAGCTAACCCATCCATTTTGTAGGACCCTTGCCACCTACCACCTGTAATTTACATAATAGAGCATGTAATCTGAGATGTGCACTTGCTCCTCCCTACTTTATTTTCAGTATGGCACAGTTCACCTGTTAAGTAATAGCAATTCATCACTCTCTGACAAACAGCACAATAAAACTGCTCATGTGTCTTGCGATGGGACCAAATCAAATCAAAAGGAAAAGTCTTGCACTCATGTTTTTGACTAGACACAGACCCATGTAATACCATCACAAATTCAATTACTTTGCACTGTGATTATTAATGACAGGACAATGTAATGAGTCTGAGTGAAGATAAAATTCCTCTGGTTAAGTGAGTCCTTGATGCTGAAATTTCTTTACCAAATTAAAGCACTTTTTCCCCAGGCATTTGGGAGTCTCATTAAAAGCCCATTTAAGGCAATGAGAATCTTCCCATTGACAGACTTAAGTTTGAATTAGGTCCTCATTGCATTAAAATTGAAATATGTAGGGGTCAATTTTTAGGAAAAACAATTTCCTGGTACTGGCTTGGAATTGTTTCTGTACCTGCTCATGCATCCAGCACAGATTTCTGTTCATATCAAACAGTGACACACAAATGCATATAAAGAAATCTAACTACATATATACATGTAATAATCCAGTCTGCAGATATAAATTGTGACAGTAGATAATTTTAAACAGGCCTCACAGTTCTTCCAAAGCCTCTCATAGCTATGCCATGAAGCATATGCCTTATTCCTTCCTCTCTCTTATTACTAAGAATTACAGGTATTTTGCACTAAAATTCCCCACCCATAGCTATATAACTTTATCCACAAAGAGCCTACAGCTACATTAAGGAGACGGTCACCTAATCCAAACTAATTCCCACTGTGGTGCCCTAATTCCAAAACTGCTTCTCAAATTCCCCTGTCACTGGTGATCTAAGCCTGTACAATCCCTAGACATCTTTGGTTTTGACACTAAAACTTTTCAGGTGCCAGAGGAATTGTGGCTTCCCCAATGAATATTTCTCATTCCTCAGGAGTCTGGACAGGACGCAGTCACTTCCTCTTCCTGAAGCTGCTCAACTCTTTCTTAAAAGCATATATGTGCCTGTGTGTGTGTGTCTGTGTCTATTTTTTTTTTAATATATATAAAACAAAATTGAGTTTTAAGACAGTGAAAGCAAGACTGAATAGGACTATGCAGCGTAAACTAAACCTTAATCTGGAGACTCCTCAATTCCAGTCCCTCCTCTAACAGTTGTTATGTATTTTCACACAGCATGGGACAAAAAAGTCACTCAGATGCTATAACAGAAATAAAAGTCCTTTTATCCCAAGCCTCAGTGTTTACAGACCATGGTTATCCAGTAGATTGTCGACATTGTTCTTTGGCCTAATAAACCTTGAATTACATTAAACAGAAGGGAGCAGCTTCAAACCAAAAGTCTGAGTCATTCCCATTCCTACCCCCATCCCAATACCCTGCTGGAATTTATACACAGGCTTTTAATGAGAGAGGATCAACCACTGAAACAAATTACGAGAGGAAGTGATGACAAAATGACAAATTCAGATCAAGATCTGATACCTTTCTGGAAAACAATCTTTAGCAAAAAACCAATATATTTTAGACAGACTCAAGGTAGCTGCATGAAAAACATAACTTGCTACCTGAAAGAACTCAAATTGATCCACACAACCTTCGGGGTCCCTTTTGCTCTTAAGCTCTATGAACTTTAGCATGTAGCATGTGCATTTAGCTAGATGCAGTCAAATCCATGTTGTTTCTAAGACCACTTTCTATCTTTATTGCAAAACTCTTTCAAAAGTCCAAATTACTGCATGAGTTTTTCTGGACTGTATCATGCAGATAATCAAACCAGATGATCTCATAGGTCCCATTTGGTTTAAAATTTCATGCACTGGCTCTTACTTTTATCTGCCAAAGATGTTTTTATATTCTGAGCATTTATCTAAAGAAAGATGAAAGTTGAACACTTGTAATCTAGCTGTTGCTTTACAAATGGCACAGCCAACTTCCTGCTTCCACATGTGACATTACAAATAGAAACATCAATGGATCAGAGAAAGGCATCTGAAAAACATGACACATTTTCAATATTCTGAGATTGTTTTCAGAAGTATATTCAAACTGGAAGTGCTTTTGGTTTAGCTATATATCTCCTCCTAATGGCAAGTGAACAGCTAAAACCTCTTGCCTCTAGCTGACAACATGCTCTTGCTTTCCCAGGTATAAGATCACTATTTGACTGAAGTTAGTCGACTGTAGTCTGCTATTGAAGTTATAGTCAAAGACAGATCAGTACCAGCTTTGTCTCATAAGAGAGATTTTTACAGCTGCCTTGGAGCCAACTCCATTACATATAATTCACATTTGCACTAAAATTCATAGGCCTTGGAAGAGTTTGGATTCACTCGCTGTCCTAAGCATTTGGATATGACTTGGAATAGCTGAAAAAGGATGTGTTGGCACTCACTTTGGTGCTGCAAATAAAAATTAAAGAGAAAAAGCACCTTTTCCTCTTTTTACTTTCTTTCTGAAAGCATTCTTTACCCTCACAGTACAATGTACATCTTACTTGAATATTATCACAGATAACTGAAACTTGAAAAATTTTGGCAAATTCTACTCAAGGTATGCATAAATCTTCAGAGAATTTAGAAAAAAATCCATAGAAGTAACTAGTTGATTCATTTTGTCTATCAGTTACAGAAAGCAGTGAAGAGAGAGGAAACCAGTAGAAACTTCAGTACACCAGACCACATTTGCTAGGTTATTTACAAATAAAGCAGCATGCTCAATAAAACAATTCTGACATAGCAATGTCAAGACAAGAAAAAAAGGAAGAGATCTCATTTCAACCAAGAGACCAAGGTGATCTAAAGCTTTGTTATCCAGGGTTGATAACAGTTACATTCTGCCTGCCAGAAAAATTAGCAGCAAAAAGTGCTTTCTGACAGATCCTGCAAGCCCAAGAAAATATGTCAGGAATGTGGACACACCTTTTTTTCAGTCCACTTATATTGTAAAAAAGTCAAATGTAATCTGATAAATAACCAGTTGAAATCTTGCCAAAACAAGATCAGAAATTTTTCTGTAGGTATAATATGGGTTGAATAATTTTCCTGTCTCAAGTGATCTGTCGGTGTACGTGTATGAGCAAATGCACAATCTTCTGGTTTGGGTTAGGACTACAGAAACACCATAAGTCCAGAATCTTCTGAGTCTAAATGCTGCAGTTTAAAGCATAGCTTTGGAAGTCAAAGCTGTATTATTTTACCTCAGGGGTTGTTGCAGCATTGGCTTTCTTTATCTGATCAGAAACAGAAAAGCTTCAGATATTTAAAAAGCTTTCAGCCTGTTCTAGGAAGATTTCTAACCCAATTTTGTAGCTCTAACACATCAGAAGATTATACTCAACTCTGCATGGCAGACGAGAGGCAACCTGTAGTCCATTTAAGACCTCAAACAACTGGGGGCGGAGAGGGTTGTCTTGGTAACAATAAAGTATATATTTTATGGTTTTCAGGAGTATTTGAAAGGCATATTTGGTGATCAGGAAAAGGCCCCTAAACCTAGTTTAATATTAGATAATCTTCCAAACATTGAAATACTAGCTACTTGTTTTCTTTTTGTGAAAGAGCCTTGTGAAAGGTTTTTGATAGCATCTGACATTAATGTAGTCTAAACTAATACAAACATTTAAAAATTAACATGTTTAACTCCACACTACAAGGCTGTGTTGCTTTAATTATGAGGTTTCAAATAAAGGAAAAAAAGAAGAGTTTACCACTTGTGGAAGAAGGGGCAGGCAACTCAAGAAGAGTACAGGGATCTCTGGAAGTATTTAAAAGACGTGTAGATGAGGCGCTTAGGGACATGGTGTAGTGGGTATGGTGGTGTTGGGTCGACGGTTGGACTCGATGATCTTAGAGGTCTTTTGCAACCTTAACGATTCTATGATTTTATGATCTCGTTAGGTCCTGCACAGAGAAAATTAGAAAGGCAAAAACCCAGCTAGAACGCAATCTGGCCACTGTCATAAGAGAGAACAAAAAATGTTTTTACAAATATATTAACAACAAAAAAAGAGCCAAAGTGAATCTTCATCCTTTATTGGATTCAGGGGGGAACATTGCCACCGAGGATGAGGAAAAGGCTGAGGTACTTAATGCCTTCTTTGCCTCAGTCTTTAATAGTCAGACCAGTTATCCTCAGGGTATTCAGCCCCCTGAGCTGGAAGACAGACATGGCGAGCAGAATAAACCCCCCCATAATGCAAGAGAAAGCAGTTAACGACCTGCTACACCACCTGGATGCTCACAAGTCTCTGGGGCTGGATGGGATCCACCTGAGAGTACTGAGGGAGCTGGCGGAGGAGCTTGCCAAGCCACTCTCCATCATTTATCAGCAGTCAGGGTTAATAGGGGAGGTCCCAGACAACCGAAGACTTGCCAATGTGACATCCATTTACAGGAAGGGCTGGAAGGAGGATCCAGGGAACTACAGGTCTGTCAGCCTGACTTCAGTGCTGGGGAAGATTATGGAGTGGTTCATCTTGAGGGCACTCACCAGCCATGTGAGGGTCAACAAGGGGATCAGGCCCAGCCAGCATGGGTTGATGAAAGGCAGGTCTTGCTTGACCAACTTGATCTCCTTCTATGACCAAGTGACCTGCCTAGTGGATGAGGGAAAGGCTGTGGATGTGGTCTAACTGGACTTCAGTAAAGCCTCTGACACTGTCTCCCACAGCATTCTCCTAGAGAAGCTGGTGGCTCACAGCTTAGATAGGTGTACTCTTTGCTGGGTAAAAAACTGGCTGGACGACCAGAGTTGTGGTGAACGGAGTTAAATCCAGTTGGTGGCCGGTCACAAGTGGTGTTACCCCGGGCTCAGTTTTGGGGCCGGTCCTGTTCAATATCTTTATCAATGATCTGGATGAGGGGATCGAGTGCTCCCTCAGTAAGTTTGCAGATGACACCAAGTTGGGAGGGAGTGTTGATCTGCTCGAGGGTAGGAAGGCTCTGCAGAGGGACCTGACAGGCTGGATCAATGGACCAAGGCCAATTGTATGAGATTCAACAAGGTCAAATGTCAGGTCCTGCACTTGGGTCACAACAACCCCAGGCAACACTACAGGCTTGTGGAAGAGTGGCTGGAAAGCCACCCAGAGGAAAAGGACCTGGGGGTGCTAATTGACAGCCAGCTGAACATGAGCCGGCAGCGTGCCCAGGTGGCCAAGAAGGCCAATGGCATCCTGGCCTGTATCAGAACTAGTGTGGCCAGCAGGAGTAGGGAAGTGATCGTGCCCCTGTACTCGGCACTGGTGAGGCCGCACCTCGAATCCTGTGTTCAGTTTTGGGCCCCTCACTACAAAAAGGACATGGAGGTGCTGGAGCGTGTCCAGAGAAGGGCAATGAAGCTGGTGAAGGGCCTGGAGCACAAGTCTTATGAGGAGTGGCTGAGGGAACTGGGACTGTTTAGTCTGGAGAAGAGGAGGCTCAGAGGAGACCTTATCGTGCTCTACAACTACCTGACAGGAGGTTGTAGCGAGGTGGGTGTTGGTCTCTTCTCCCAAGTAACAAGCGATAGGACGAGAGGAAACGGCCTCAAGTTGCGCCAAGGGAGGTTTAGACTGGCCATTAGGAGAAATTTCTTTACTGAAAGAGTGATCAGGCCTTGGACCAGGCTGCCCAGGGAAGTGGTTGAGTCACCATCCCTGGAAGTATTTAAAAGACATATAGATGTGGTGCTTAGGGACATGGTGTAGTGGGCATGGTGGTGTTGGGTTGACGGTTGGACTCAATGATCTTAGGTCTTTTCCAACCTTAATGATTCTCTGATTCTATGATTCTATAAATTGGTGCAAAACCAGCACATACACCATGCATAGAAAAGTGGTTTGAATTAGTTGCTACCCACCCTCTATAACGTGCACTTATAATAAAAAAACTTGACAGGTGTAATAGTAAAAGAAAAATCACGGTGCTAACACATAAATAACACTGTCAGAAGTGTGAGATTTTACTTAACTGTGATTGATGAGAGAGAACCACGCAGAAGCTGGGTGACCAGAACCAAACCCAACCCAGAGCCACCAAAGATGGGGGCAGCTCCCCAACCCTGTTGCTTTTTCTCTGTTTTTCTGCTTATAGGGTGATCTACCCTCTAGGACTGTAAATGCTGCAGTACCTCTCCTGGCTAAGTGTTGCCTTTCTCCTCTGGTCCTTGGACATCCCATGTGAAAATGCTGTGAGGAGTGTGATAGAGCACCCTGAACATCTCTTTCACTCGTTACCTCTACGCCTCTTGAGACTCTCTCAGCAAATACAGAGCTCTGATTTCCAAATGTCTCCAAAAACAAGAAAAGCAGCCTGCCTTTTACTTTAACCAGGCAAGTAAAATAGATACAAGGCACCCACAGTGCCATAAAAAAGTTTGGACCTTTTCAAATAATTCCTTACAAAATGTTCATATATTAAATAATTAATAAATATTTAATTACACCTTTTTCTTTTCTTTTTTTTTTTATTTTTTAAGATTTTAACAGGAAAGTAACAGAAACTATAACGGTCTATGTGGAACCAAGAATGTGTTAATTTTCTTAGCAGGTATATCCTGCTAATGGAATACATTCACAGCATTACCATATCAGCATGTTAATACCATTTGCAGAACTCAATAAGAGTTAATGAGAACAATAATTATTTGAGAGTGAATGTTGCTTTGGGCTTTATTATTCCTTTCTTATAATTTTGAGCTGCTTTGTTTTGGACTCTGTAGAATTGTAAACTGACTACATCGCCAAGTAATTGAATTTCTCTTATTACACACACACACCATAAAGAGCATGCCATGCAGCCAGGACTTATACAATGCTTTTCTCCTCCTTTCTAGATCATTCAAACTCTTTTTGTGGGAATGAGTCAGATCCTGATTACAAGCACACTATTGAAACTCAGTGCAAGGTCCACAAATATTGGTAGGTATTCTTAATTTTCAGGGGGTTTCTATGATCAAGATAATTTGCCCCATCAACTGCATATTCAAGCAGACTGAAGGCTTGTAGCACCTCTGAATTAATTAGTAAAAATAATCACATTAAGGCTTGAACTTAATAATAAACCGGTACAGCATTAACATCTTGGTCATTAAACCTGTTTAATTAAATTTAATCAAGCTCTCATATTATTATGGCTACAGTAAACTAACTAACCACATTGTCTTGTCCCTCTTCGCCAACCCCCACCAGGAGAAAAGAAGAGAAAGAGGAAGAAGAGGAGAATAAAGAAAAAGAAAAACAAAGTAAAAAGAAAAAAGAAAAGAGAAAATTCAGTCAGGTTTGGTCAGAGGTAGACTATTCAAAAAGTGGTTCAAAAGCACCTCATATCACAGCTGTGCTTCATTAAATTAGAGAATGAGATCTTTATAATCAAAGAAGGAAAATATATCAGGTCAATTTCCCTAACCTCCGAAATCCTCTGAGAGTGCTAAATCATAACTTCCATTATATGCTTTTTTGTAACTAACATGGAATCATTTGTGTTTAGGCACTTTCACACTCCTAGTGCCAAACAAATAATTTAATATTAAATCATAGGAAACTGTAAAGAAACTACCATTTAAATACTTGTTGGACAAGTGTATAAAACATAACTCAGATGCTTTTTTTTAAAGAGTTTACCTCCTGCGTATTTAAAATGTGCCTAATTTTATCTTTTGGAAATTCTGCAACACACTAAGTTAGAAATTTCATTCTCTTTCAGAAACATTACTGAATTAAAAGGGCAAAAGTCAGTCCTTTCTGAAACACAATTTCATTATATAGTATCACTAAGTTAGTATTCACTTTTGCCAACACTGTATAGATTCCCTAATGAAACTACATTTAAAACCAAAGAACTTACATATGATAGTGCTGAGTTATGACTCTCAATTTTAGTGGCATTTCCACTGAACTAAGCAGACAAGGAAAACTCTGTATGTTAGTAGCTCCACCTCTACCCTGACAGGAAGGCAGCCTGAGCTTCATTTCCTTCCTGGGTTAATTTTTCAGACAAAATTATTATTTACTACCACTAGAAATGCAGTTTGAGCCTCCCCCTTTCCAACCAGGAGCTTAGCAGGGATGTTGCCAGCAGCAGCACCTATGTGCTTTTCCACAAAAACAAACTGTTTGACAGGAAATTGTCAGTTCAACTAAATTTAAGTGTCTGCTTTCCACATTTTTCCATCAAAACAATATCTGGGAAATAAAAATATTTTGATTCAGACATGTCACTGGAGTGTTTCACAGCAGTTAGAGATAAATTACTCCATACCTTCATTCTTCATTCTATCTTAGATGCTTTAAGGAAAGACTGTGATATCTTCTGGAACATGTAAATTGGCTGGGGGGGCATAAACAATACAGATTAATGGAGGCATGAGACACTAAAATAAGAATCCTCTGAGATATCGTGACAGCAATCCCAAATACAAATATTAAAGATTCATACCAAAAAATGAGGGTTTGATTTTTCACCAGAAGTCCAGACTTTTCCAAGGAGAGAAAAGTCCAATTTTCAAACAGGTCAAATGATCAAGATTTACAATGTTTAGAATGGATCCCGGCAGATCTCTGTGCAACAAGCTCCACTAGACTTTTCACCTTGCGCAAGTGTTTTAAGGATCTCTAGAGATGTTTCCCAAAGGCTTTATACTAAGATTCTCATGCAAACTTCAGATTTTTTGTTGTTGTTCATTTGAAGCTCACAAATAGCTCACACCTTCTGCTACATCCAACTTCACTGAACCACTTCCCATGTTCTTAAAAAGTTTAAGATTTAGTGAAAAAATTTTCCAAGAGTAAATTCTTTGTATAAAATAAAGATGTGGCTATAATTTCTATCAAAACCTTAGTATTTTCTGTCCATTTCAAGATATTACGAAATACCAAACCCTAAATAGTAATGGATATTTAGCAATTAAGAAAGATTTAAAGCTGGGTGGAAAAAAAAAAATTAAAAAAAAAGATTTGCACAACTTGAATCTCCCATTTACACTGGAAAAGTTACCATAACATTTTGTTGGCTGCTAAGTATCATTGTCAAAAATTTCAGAGGTGTGGATTGAAAGATTGTCACCCTAGTGAAAATAACATGATTGAAAGCCTTGTTATTCTAGTTAAAAGATAAAGACAGACAATATTTTTTGCAATCAGTAAATCAAATTTATACAGAAAAGGGGACAAAGGCTTTTGTTGCAAATATACCGCACCCTTGAAAAACGCAGAACCGATAATAGTCAACAACTAATTCAATCATTTCAATAACCTGTAGAAAACTGCATATTTTGCCAGGGTTCATTTTATGGAAGACAAGGACCATCACAAAACAATCTGGAATCTATATATACATGCCATCAGATTTAATGAAGCTCACTAATTCCTCTCATAACAGTAGCAACAAACTTGCATTACGAGTGAAAAGTCTTGGTTTCAAACTGCTAAATATCCTGTTCCATTACACAAGCAAGTGTAAGTCTTTTCCTAACTGAAATCAGCTCTTATATTAGATATTTATGTGACTGATTCCTTTCCACTCACCTTTCTTTTTAGGATACCAGTATGACTAAGATGGGAAAAAACAATGGAGAATTTCAGAAGTGCTTCTTGAAATCAATTTATACAGTGAACCAAAATGTCATCCTCATAAATATTTATAAGAAAGGATTTCACATTATATGTTCAGCATTGAATGGTGTGTGTTATTCTTATTAATGTTTCATAAACATTTGTAAAAAAAACAATATGCTTTACTTTGCTTCTAAGTATTAAGTAGAATTATAGCAGCATCTGCTTCCAACAGTTGAGTGCACAAGCTATTCATGCCCTGTCGTAAATTCCATGATGCATTAAGATGCCATTAAATGTACCTTCTGTGGTTGTCTCCTCATTTACATACCTTGTAAATCATCAGGTAAAAATTAAGTGAACTGGGGAGTAATCTCCTGCACTCTTCCCTTCTGCCACAGAATCCAGTCCAATCCACATCTTCATGATGATCCAACAGGATCATCACCATCAAAACATGAAGTCAATGATGTCAATAATGAGAAACTTAATTGCTAAAGGCAATTTGATTTATTTTTTTTTTAACAAGTCAATTTTCTTAAAGAAACAAAATTTGAAAGCCAAGAGGTATAGGCAAGCCAGAAGACACAAGCATGGTGGTGTGCCTTTTTTTTCTCAAGGATCCTCATTTGGGAGTCTTATTTCTCTTAAAATAATAATAAAAAAAAACAACTAAAGGAATAAAAATGGGTTAAAACAAAAGCCTCTTTCTCTTTGTGGGGTTTCCCCCCGACACAGTCTCTTTAGCATACTTTCCATACCACCTCTGTACCTGAGAAAAAAAGTGATGGAGAATATCTCAGCTTTTGCAGAATTAGAACATAGCTGGAGGAACATCTCTTTTTTTCTTGATTTCAGTAACATTCCTTCACGTTTCATTCCCTCTAACTACCGATTTAGTTCCTCCAACTTTTAAGGAGATAGCTGGAAAAGGTTTCCTTTTATGAAAATGTCCAGGCAGTTTCCTGCATTGGCTGGCAGGATAGTTTTGTCAGTGTTGCAGCTGTAACTCCACTGTCTGCAGACTATATTTCTCATCACTCTGGTAATTCAGCCTCTAATGGTCAGGAGCTTGGAAACAGGCACCTGCACCTGCGTACCAGAGTTGGCAAAGCGATGTGCTGCTGGCAGAAAATCCTGTTTGATCGTTTCCCCTCCAACATTCAAACAATTCAGGCCCCATAAATTAGTCAGATCAGCTTTCTCTGAACTTAACAATTACTTCCATGCATTTCTCATGAGCTTTGCTCTTTCTATGAAGCCAGATAAAAATGTATACCCTATAGAAACATTGCCCAATATCTTTATTGTGTTGCAGTATCCTTGAAAGGGAACAAGCCTGGTGGACTGCAAGGCCTGAACTCAGCAACAAAGGAAGGCTGGAGAGGAGGGAGGGAGGGAAGGAGAGAGAATGGTAAGCAAAACTGAGTGCACATATGCATTCAAGGTGAACTGCAAGACTGCCAGAGATAACTAATTTATTTCATTTTGAATCTGTCAACTTCCACTGGAAAAATATTTTTTAAACTTAAGAAAATGAAATAACCCTTTATTTTAGGGTCAGACTTTCACCTAGCACACGCGACTCCCTTGCTATGAGAATGCAGCCCATGTGAATTCTTAGCATCCTTTCCAAAAGCAATAGCTTCTTAAAATGATCAGATCACAGTTTTTCCCCTCAGAAGGAGACAAAAAAAAGGGAGGAGGGAAGCTAATAAATAATATGAAGTTTCTTACAATTAGTGACAAACTTTACGAAAAACCTCACAGCCCTTTGTATCTGATGCTTTCTCCTTGCCTGTCATCTGTGTTTGTACCATACCTATCGGTCTTTGCAACCCTCAGTCCTCGAACTCCTTCTGAAAGGAGTATAGAGAAGCATCTAATGTGTTTTATTACCGAACACCGAGACTCTTCTCTTTCTTTAGCCTTTCAAGAAATAGTGGAGGAGGAGGACTGGAAATCTTCTGAAGATTAGAGGAAACAGATGCTGAATTGGGGGTGATAGGTTTGCTATAAACTTGTGGGTACAGAAAAGCCTCCAGACGTGAAATGGGGACAGGTCTGCAAACTGAGCCCACTGATGTCAAACAGAGCTTCTGGAGGAGAGCCCGTTCCAAGGCAGCTCTTCAAACAGGAGGAGGTCAGGTTTGAGTGGATCAGGCACCCTAAAGAAGCCAGGTAGACAATGGAAACCCCACTTTTACAGATATCTCCTGGTATATCAGTCATTTAGAGATGGCTATAATTATTCAGCACTATTAGTAAAAATATTCACTTGAAAGACAGACAAAGACTTTGTCACCCTTACATGAGAACGATGTGCGTACAGGTAGCAGTGACAAGCCAACGACTTTGGGTGCCAGCACAGTTGCAGAAGTAGCAACTGCTATTCCCTCTGAGCTGCCATGTAGTTCCGGGTGGCCAAGCTGGATGGAGAAGCTTGTTCTCCCACAGGTTATGTTGGGTCACTGTCTCCAGGAGGGCAAACCCTGTACTGGCCAGTTGCCTGCCTCTGTGCTGCTGCTAACCCTCATCCCCCATTTACTTATCATCTAGAAGCTGTCTTCATGCTGCATTCTCACTTGACAAAAGCTGTTGTCACTATAAATACTTAAACCCTTTTCACATCTTCGTATTCCATTTTTACCAACCTCTCTAAACAGTTTACGGATCAGCCAGCACTGCCAAAACTTTCCTGCTACTTTTTCAGTGATTGCTGCTACTGCAACTTTTGATTTTCTTACTTAGGAAAACAGTGAGGTTGTCTGTTGACCCCCCTGTTTTTTAACTCTAGAACCAGAGTTTGCATTGGGAGAAACTCTTTGTGATGTTGACTGAAAGCAGAGCACTGAAGGCACTGAAAAATTAGAGCATACATTTGCTGTTTAGAGATTGTGTGGTCACTTCAACCCCTCCTGTCATTATAGCGTCTCCATGTACTTAGTGTTATAGTCTCTTACTGCAGCCTCACAGCTCAGAATGTTTAAAAATAGATTTGCATCCTAATCTAAATTCAGAGTGCTGGTCTATCTCCATTGAGAAAGTCTTCAGTTTTACTGTCCTATGAAATAATTCTCCCCTTTCTAATGCTATAAGCACTTCTAAATATTCATTCTTAAGTAGATGATTAACAATAATCTCTGTATCACTCAGACTAGGTATTTTTAGTCCTAACTGCAACAGCCAGATACTGCAATTGCTTACACCTGTGCAGAGTTCAATCCAATTCAGTCACAGGCTACAAAGACACTCCAATCTGCCCATGTGGCTTTGTTTCCAGCAAACTGATCCCAGAAATTACCAGATTACATTTCTGACTCTCTAAGAAAACCACCAATGTGTATAAATAATTTAAAAATCTGTCTAAGAAAAGTGCTTGAGTCATCTTGTTTCTTTCTACCTATATTTCACCCAGCACAGCCTGACCATGGTCCATGACTCATGCTCCCGTGCACCACCACTGCGTAAATAAGTTATGACTCCTTTAAGCAGTTGGAAAGGTAACTGAATACAGAAGCACAGCCTAATGCTTAATATCTAAAATCTATTACTTTTTGTTACCATAAATGCAAATATATATGCATATCTACATATATACATCTATATATCCCTTGGTCTACCTAACTTCAGAGATTCTTTTTGTTACTGCCTGCATGGGTAATTAATGATATAATTGTTCCTTACTTCTGTTTTTTCCTCCAATAACACTAGTACATGTTTTGTGACAGGCATATATATCCAGTAAGAGAAAAGAAAAATTTGCTATGATTTTTTTTTTCCCTAGACAAGTAAGCTGAAAAGAATTACTCAAAGGAGGACTGAAAAAAACTAGTACAAATTTGAAACCAAAACAAAACTTTGCAACTAAACCAAAACTTAATTTCACTCGTATTTTTCCCTGGATAATTTTGAGTAAACAAAACATTTCCATTGCTTTTATATTTTTTCCCTACTCCCTTTTAGTTTGATATTCAAATAGGAGGGGGGGGGGGAACTCCTAGAAACAAGAGAGATTTTGTGTACTTGTAAAGTTATATTCTTGAGGGAAAAGAAACTTTTTCATGAACATTTCCACCTCTTTAAAAGGAAAAATGTTTTGTCAAGGAAAAAAAAAAGCAGACAAGTGCTATAAAAGGTACTTTAGGCATATCTCAGTCATATTTATGACTCTGAAATGTGTGCTATCTCAGTACTCCCTGCTCTGTTATATTATTCAGCTGCCAACTGTCCTGCATTTCATATCCTTTACAGGCATTTAACGTAAAGTACACTTCATTCTGGCATTGAATCTTACTTTTTTCCTTCAAATTCCCATATCATCTCTATTTCTTCCTTATTCATCTAGGTTTTTGACTAATGCAAGTTATTATAATGTTTAGGAGAGGAGCTCTATATATCTACTACTTTACTTTGCCCATCATTGGATTCACTGAATGCTATAGTTTTGCTACACATTTTCCATAGTAAGTCCCTACTAGACATTATGTAAAATCAGTAGATATTCCAAATAATGCTTCTCTTCAGTTTTTTTTTATTATTATTTTTTAAATTCGGTTTTCTTTCTTTCCTTCTACTGCTTTCAAGCCTCTTCCAATCATTTCCAGCTCTTTCCTTCATGGCACTCACAGTCCTCATGCCAACATGGCTTGATAGGACTGACATGTGAAGGTATCATGCACTTCTACAGGTAGCCAAAGCCAAGCTGATTGCTTTCAAGAAACCTATCTTTGTCTGTCTCAACATCCTAGAATGGTTTCCTGTTCCTCTGTCCTTTCTTTTTATACCACCGAAATCAGAAATAATCCTTGTTACAGAATATGCAGAAATACTCTCACCCTAAGTTAAACTACGCAGAAGCTGTCTTGGGTTTAACTAGACAAATATTGTTTTCTATATCAGACTTGCTTTGTTTATGGCATAAACACACAGTGTCAAATCTGTCATTTTAATGTGGAAAGCCATTTTGCACAGCACACAGACACACAAACACTTATGGTATGAAATAAATGTAGCCATATGCAGCTTTACTCTCAAAGCAAAAACATCTCCCAAAAGATTACATTCTCAAGTAGTGCACTGTTGTGATCTGAAATAAAACACTGTACATATTTTATAATACAAGCATGATAGCATTCACTTCAGAAGTAACTAACGTTGGAATAATAATAATAATAATAATTTGCAAAGTGCTGGCTGCTATTCAAAACTCTCCTGAAACCACTCAAACTCTTTGATTGAATAAACTAACAAACAGCTCCTTTCTTCCCTCTGCTTCCCTATCTCTGCCAAACATAAAAAATAGACAAACACAGTATGGCTTGTGCCTGCATTTCTAATTGATGTCATTCTGACATAGCTATTTGAATTTTACCAAGTCCAGGGCCCATTTCAGAAAATCTGAATGTTCTTTTAAACAAATACCATTTATTATGGTATGGTTTGTGCTAAACTCTTCCCCTACTGGAACCTGGGCTGAACATTAATTCCAGATTCTTATTGTAGTCTGGATACAAGTAATGTGATTTATGATTCCTCCAGAAATTCAAAGTGGATAAAACCTTGTTTTAAGTTATATTTTTCATTTATTTCAAATACAATTCTTGAACCTGATGACTGTGTGAGTTGCCTTTCTGCACCTGCTCCAAAATCTTTTAGGAAAATTCTGTTGTTAAACCCTATACTACTGCCCTTTTAGTTAGATGTACTGAAAGCAAACCTTTAATAGTGCAGCAGAGATAACTTGGAAATAACAAATGGACCAAACGAAAGTTCATATTTCACCTGATTAGAGTACAAACCTTGGGTTGGCAGCTACTGAGATAGGGAGCAACCACAGCATAGTCTCAAATCTACCAGGAAAATGCCTTTCACTATACCTAGTCCTAAATCCTGTAAGCAGAAAGAACATGGGAGAGATGAAAAACAGCTACAAAACCTGCTGGGAATGAATGCATCAGCTATTTGTTGAATTTTTAAGAAATGTGTTTCTATTTTCCAAATTATATATCTAACACAGAGCTGGCTTCCACCTCCTGCTAGCAAGTGTTTTATTTATTTATTTATTTTAAATTGAGAGGCAGCATGTGGGAGAGAGAATGACATTTTTCTGGAGCACCAATATTCTGCGTTAAATTTAGATCACCTCTGTTATTTTCAGTCCTAACCGGCCAGATAGCCCTAGTCCTAAGAGAAAGCTATTAGAACACTACTAGCTTGGCCACCAAGTTCATCATGGCTTCATACATCAACATACAAACAACAAAGTTGCAATAAATTAGAAACTTCAAAGTTGCTTAAGCGAAATGTTTTCAAAAGGCTTATTGAGGATAACTTATCTGTGTTAAGATCCTGTTTTTTAACCGATGTATTCTCAACTTACATCTACATACAATTATTTACCAGGGTACTGAGGTGTGCAATATTGAGAGATGCAACAGTGACAGTTTGATCCATTCAGCCCAAATATTCCTGTAAGCACTCATGTCTAGAACTGTAATCCACCAAACCCTGCTCAGCTACCACCTGCTGTGAGTGACACCCTGGCCCATGAGATGTCCCCACCAATACATCAACAATCTTGCTCCCCTCTATGCCCCACACAGCTTCAACAGATTCGAAGAGGCTTAAAAGCGGACTTAAAAGTTTTGGTCTTTTCTTCACAGACTTTTTAAAAATTTTGTGTGTTACCTGGCTTTTGCAATAATAAAACAGAAATAGCCCAGGGATGAAGGAAGGAAATGTTGATGACCTAGGGCTTATGTTAGGTGTGTTTCATTTGCAGACATTCAGAGTTTTCCCAATTAAATGCTGTCTTTAATCATGCCATCCATGGTTGGCAGACACTAGTAATCTATCAAGATATTTCAATAGATGAGGTATTCTGGGATATCATAGTTATCTACATATTCAAATGGCGCAACTTGCAGATATTAATGATTTTAATATAAATCTAATTTAATACAAATTTAACATAAATAAATCCCTATTTTTAAAATGTGCTGTTCCTTTTCCCCTCTTTATTAACCTAAACTATAATCTAAGCTGCATCTTAGTTTTATTTCATGACTCCATATTCTTCCGTGTTTCAATTTGGAGGAATTTAAAAAGAAAACCAAAAAAATCTCCACCTACGTGTTAGAGATGGAGTGAAATTTAGTATTTCGCAACATTTGCTGAAAGTCTAGCAAAAGGACACATGGTTTAGAAGGAAAAAAGCAAAAGAAGCCAGTCACAATAAGAGTTTGTGAGAAATTATATAGGCTATTCCCTATTGCCATCACAACAGAATACTGTTTCCTAAACTGTGTATTCAGACAGACCAATTAAGAATGTAATCGCACTTCCCAAAGAAAATAGAAATAGCGCATTTTTACAGCTTCTTACACTCCAGAGTCCTGAGCCCCAATTTATTCACATTCTGGTTGAAGCCTGCAACAGCTCTGAAGGTGAATTTCATTAATGTGATGTTCATTGCTTCACTTCTCTTTCTAAGTCCTCCCTGCTCATTAGCTCTGAAGAGAGCCAGTGCTTGTTAATGGTAGAGCAGTCATATGGTAGATCAATAACCTAGTAAGTGCAAAACTTTAAGTGCAGGGGGAGAGCAGAGAAAGGAGAAAAACAATTTACATTTGTTCCTGCCCTGGTAACAGATGTGAATCAAAGTCTACCAATGTGAACTGGGAGCTCTGGATCAGGTCCTAAAGCCCGAAAATCCAGCTGGATTACATGGTTATTTCAGTTCTAAGTCTTGATGTTCATTTTAACCCTGCTCAGCAGCTGGCAGCAATACTGCTAGTTTCTAAGTTTGGATAAATGCAAGCTCCAGTGAAAATCTGTTTTAAGGCCATGGGCAATCATGAAGGGTTGTATACTACAAGACCCTAGTTTACTACCAACTGTTTTCACAAAGAATCAGCTCTGCTGAGGAACTTGGATAAAAGGTGTTTTTTTATTTCAGTGGGAATTAGGTGCCCCAAATGACCTGAGAACCTGCATCACAGTGCCTGCTAAACTGCATGGTAATACTACGGTTATGACGATAATGGTCCACAACAGTGTACACTAGTATATTTTTCTGATCTGATAGGTATCCAACAAGCAGTTATCAGCCAGGAAAATGGTGCAGGGTTAAATCCTTAAATATCTCTTAGGTCAAGAATCTCCATCTTTCCTGTAACACAGAAAACTTTAATTGCATCCAACCAGCCTCATGAAAATGAATGCAACAGTAGCACGTTAATGCTATCTTTCAACTCACAGGGTTAGGCAATGTAAGTGTGATTTGGGCACATTTGTTATATATGTTGTCTTTTTTCAGCCAGAAAAATCAGAAGCTGTATCAGAAGAAACCCTGTGAGCCTCTAAGTAAATGCAGAGAACTCTCCTGCAGCAGCCAGCTTTAATGAGGTATTGCAACACCAACCAGTGCATTTCAAAGGCAAAAAATCCAATGGCTTTCTGAAAAATAAGACACCCTCATCCCATTCTCACCAGTGCTACAGCCTAACATGCATCAGTTGGCTTCTACATTTTTGTGGAAGGACACAGTTTGATCTAAGCCACCAGAGGTAAATGATTATATGATTTAACAGGCACTAATGCTTGTTAAAAGCTTTGCCTGAGCAGCCAATTTTACACCCTCAGCAAACACTTCCTGCATTACTCTAAATACTAATTTTTCCAGGTATCACTTACTACAAGTTCCCTGTTGTTTTTGAGTTAATTACCTTTCTGCGAGCATCATGCAGTGTTAAAAAAAAGACATTAGAGTTAGATCATCCTGCTGGTGCAGGATTTTTCCCCATCATACAGTTTACTACAGATTTACTGAATCCAGCACCCAGGCTGGTAGGCTTCTCGTTGGCCCCTGTGCACAGGGTACGCTCCTGTCAAAGGAAACTTTTGTCTCATAATCCACATAATTCTATCCTCTTCAGCTTCCTCCTCTGAACTTCACTTTATTACATTTACAGATTCACCTAAGGGCAGTAGCTCACACTCTGCTTAAGTGATTTATATTTCTTCTAACAGGTCTAGATTTTCATGGGATTTTTAAAGCCAGTTTGGTTTTAATCATGACTAACAACCTTCAAGTATGTTTTTTTTTTAAAATGCATCTACTGAATCATTAAAACCATGTATAATTAGAAATATCTCTGGTTTTAATATATGTAGGATTTCTTATTATTGTCTTATTCCTGGAGGAAATGTGCATTAATTCATAATTTTAAAATAAAATTGGGATTATTCTGATATAAATATCTTTACAAATAAATGTTGGGTTCTTGTTTATGAAATATGTCTTCAGTATTGATATTCTATTCACTTTCCTGGCTTGGTGGCAGTCAGATGCATGCAGATGATAAAAATATATTCTGCTTTTAATATCCAAATAATTTTACACTTTATTTTAAATTTATTCCATATTAAAGAACCCAAGTATATAAAGCAAATAAAGCATTCCATAAAACAAGACAAAATCTAATTGCACAGAAAAGGAATTGATAACATAAGCCAATAAGAAATCATTCAAATTATAGCAATTCTACAAATGATTATATTTAAAAAAAAAAAATTAATACCATGGAGCTATTCTATACTACGTGCTTGCATTCAATTAATTAAATGTCACAGAACAGAGTAACATTGTGATGAATGAACACCTCTGTTTTGGGACAAAGAAACTGACTTGCTTTGTTTTGAAGAGTCGTCAGAAATCTACCTCTTAAAATTCATATCCTCTGCAATTCCCAGTGAGAATGGTTAATCTCCCATATCAAGTTCAGACATGCAAAAAAAATGATCCCCATAAGAAGCGTTTAACTTAATTCGCTTTGCTTTGTTCCTCTAGCTTCAAGTCAGTGCGGAAGTGTTGCGCATTATGCGGATCAGACCATTTCAAAACAACGTTGTGCTTTCTGCTGGACTGATACAGAGTTTTCCAAGACTCACATTCCACTGAGCACTTAACTTCGCCCAGCTATAAAACTGGCATGTTAAAGATTAAATGAAATACTGAAATCTGGGATGAGCAAAGACCTGTAAATTGGCAAACAGAATTGTCATATGAAACAGAGAAGGTCATTTATTATCTCTCTGCCACAGCTGACCCATCTGCACAATGAGGACACCAAACTACTTCAGCGCAGCGCTGCAAGGCTTTCCAATTATAAGCTTTTTCAAGGTCCCTAAGTATACATGTGGAAAACATCACTACTAAGTCTTATTAAAGGCCAGCCTCTGAACGTATTAAGCAATAACGGAGCAATTGTGAATGCCGCTATGTTTCTTAATAAAGAAAGAAAGCTTTCTTCAAAGTGTAACTGTTTATGATTTATCATTGATCTTTAGAAACTGCTTGTATGCCCAAGAATTCAATTTATGAAGCAATACTTTAAAAGATGCCATGGGAGAAGCAAGGGGGCTTTAAATTGACAAAACATTTATTTTCTTGGAAGTCATTAGAGTTGACGTTTATTTTCCTTTCACATGTCTAGCTGACAATTCCTTTTGTTATTTTTCCAATTAGCATTGTTACAACTTTTCTAAAAGAACTGGATTATGAGATGTGGATGTGGAATTGCAGGACAGAGTCTGCCCTTATGGCCCAGAAGGAGAAAAGGGCTATAGGCACGGTCCAGCATTGAGGAAAGTAGTGGTTGAAGTAAAAGGGAGTGGGATCAGCTTATGCAAGACTGCTCTTTAACTGTGTTCCTCTCAGGCAAGGAAGCCGTTTGAAAAGCTGGAGAATACCCAGCAGTGACACAGGTGGCCAAATAAATTTAAAATTTGTCCAAAAGTTTAATGAATGTAGTTATTAGTTCTTTTCTTAGGTCATCCTTTGTCCTTTACATCTGACCCTTGGCTCAAGCTAAACACATTTAACTTGCCACATCCCAAAATACTTCCTCAAAAGTGTTTTAATAACTCTCAGGAAAACCTCAGATGGCACACACTTCAGAAGAGAATCTGCAATTCGCCAATGAACTACAGACACACACTTCTCTGTGCACTGCAAAACAGAAGAAGCAGGGGGATGAGGATAAAAAAAACAGAATTAGATTTGTATTCTCTTCTCTCATCTTGCTCTTACTGAATGAAAATTGGAAGAATGGGGCTTCATCTTTTTCCCTCCGGAGAGGGCATCTGAAAGCTCTTTAATGACAGAATTTTGTTTTCCAAAATTCCCATCTCTGAACAAACAAAGCACCTAAGTTGTTTTTTCTTCTTTTTTAAAATACATTCCTCTTAGTTTAAAAAAAGAAAAAAAAAAAGCAACCAAAAAACAAACCAAATCCTCCACTAAATACATGTCACTTGTTTAATTGTGGAGACAGACAGGATGATGACAGAAACTGAAATAAGAAGGGGAAGGAAAACATGAGAGACGAGTTAACGTTCAGAAGTCAGGCTGATTAAGACCCTGGACAAAACACTGCATTTAGAATTTGCTATTTTTGCCCTTATTCAGGGGCAGCAGAGTTATGCCTGCACTCCAAGAAGCTTCAGAAGATCGTTTTGTTTAATAAGCTCAAAGATCCGACAAAAACATTTGCCGGGAAAAATACTAGAGGAGCTTGGCTTTCAAAGTGATTCAAACACAGCTTTTTACTACAAAGTGTCTTTTCAATTAGGATGCTAGGAATCAGAGGAGGCTAAGATGTAAGGTAATGAGGGCAGGCATGACATGGCAGCCTTAGGTCTCCCTGGGATTTTCCTTCAGCATTTGATTCAGCCCCTTGGAGGAACCTGTGGTGAATCTGATAGCAGGTGCTTGTTTCTCTTCCCCTGTGCCTCAGCTTTCAGGTCTTGTGTGCTCTGTCATACCTTTGCATCTATTGTGCACACACCACCACAATTATAGAGCTTTTGTTTCCAGGAGTTCGCCAGTTTATTCTTTAAGAAAATAAAATAACTTTAATAACATGAGGCCAGGCCTGTTTCTAGTCACTGGGAGATTAAATGGGGGAGGGAGGGATCATCTGAAAGTCTCTGTGTGTTGGAAACATCAAGTAATGACCTTTATTACTAATGACCTAGGCCCTCCAGCAATGAACCTAGACAACACTGATTAAGAGAGAAGCCTGCTGCTTTTTACAGGCATGTAAAATAAAAGGAGTCTTTGTGTTAATAGAGAGGGGTATGACACAGAAGGAAATGTAAAAATGAATGAGCTATAAAAAGAAGGGATTTTTCCTCCTCTGTGGAAGACAATAAGAAATTAATCCGGAGATATAAAAGCTTGAATCATAGTTTCATAAACCATTGCAGAAGCAGATCTTTACAAGGTAATGTTAACTAAATCCCACACTCCACATTTGCAGAAAAAAGACAGTAGCTTCCTTCTAGGTATGGCATAGAATAGAAACTTATGCTTAGCAAAATATCAACTGCCACCCTTAGAATAAATAACTTGTCCTAAATTTTTTTGCATCACACGCCCATTTAAAAAAAAAAAATTGTAATGGAAATCTTACCTATTTCTACTAATACTGTAGCTGAACTTCCAAAAGGCCTATCTTGCTTTTGTTATGTGAATACCAAGTCCTCAGGCTGGAACAAAGTCGTGAAGAGTCACAGGACATGACTGGTTGTTACAAGACACCTGTTCTGGGAATATATCTTCAATGGAAAATGCTCTCATCTAATCTATGCCATTCCCAGCACCACACTGTAAAAACACTAATGACACATAAAGCTTTTTATTATTAAATAGTTACAGCTCAAAGCCATCATTAACAGCCTGAGCATTCATGTTCACATTTATGACAGGCATTAGACAGGCAAGAGAAATGTGAAGAGCATGTTACAGAAACACTTCTGTGGGAAAAGATGTCGGAAGAAAATAAAAGCTGTAAACAACAGAGAAACTCCAGAAAGATAAGGTAAGTGGATAACAAATGACAGCTAATATCAGAAGGCAGAGTACTTGCTCATCCACTACAAGACAGTTTGGAGTTTATCAATTGGTGAGGAAGAGAAACACAAACTCTCAGTAGTATCATCTGGCTATTTCTAATGATACGGATATATGAAATTTGGTAGAGCTCCCGTGATGGTAAATTATGCCTGCCTTCTTTGTTGTATTTGCAATGCAATCCAAATATTTGTTTTTCCCATTGAAGAAAGAGGGGATCCCCACTCTTACCACAAGCAAAGGGATTTCAGCCTGGAAGTTCAGCTTAAGTTGTCCCAAATTAGGGGAAGTAAAGTCTGAGTCTCAGAAACCTAACTCAGAGGCAGGGAATTAAAAGAGAGAGAAAGCTGTTTAGCATATTACTTTTGTTGCCTCAAATTTGAGGAGTAGCAAACAGAAATTGGAATGGAAAGATGGACAAATGCCAGCCTTTGTAAAAGAGGATACATATTTCTGTTGGCTTTGCGCTTTAGTGCCATATTTGTACATAATAATGTTCCCCATCATCTTTCAGTCTTGGCCTCACAATCTCAACACTGCTTCACACCTTGCAATTGCCCTCTTGATACAGTGGTGATGTCTGCAACATCTCCTCGTTATGTGTATGTGTATACATGTAGTGATGTCTATTTTTAGACTGATGCCATATGACCTTATACTTGACTGATTTAAAACTAAAGACAAGTTTATCTGTTTATGCCGTTAATCTATTCATGTCTCTCTGAATCCAGCACGTTATCTTGCCATCTTCTGTTGACATAAAACCTGTAAATTTAGCTATCATGGGCTAAATTAGGGTTTAAAACACCTTTTGTCAGGACAGATTAAAGAACAGAAAACATTCCTATGCACTCCTATAGTTCAGTGCATACACAGAGTTATCAGTTCATACCCATGATTACCCAGGGAAATGAACAGACAGCTTTCTTCAGGTGCTGGGCTCTCATCTGGGACATCCTAGGATTGTTTCCAGCAGGGAGGGTAGGACACCTCCCTCCTCGTGACTCCTATGGGGTGTTCAGGACCAGGGCATGACTTCCAGCAAGTCTCCTAAGTGGTGCAACAGTCACGATCTCCTTCCCTTGACCCACAGGGGCAATCACATGCTGGTTTTTATCCATCAGACCACTCTTCAGCGCACACAGGCTCATCACATACTGTGATGTTACTTTCTCCTTGGACCACTTTTTGGTCTGCAGTGTTTTCCCAGGTGACAGAGTGCAGTCTACAGCAGGCAACCCATCTTCTCCTGGCACCCCAACAGCTTTCACACTGCTGCTTTTAGGACTTTCTCATTCTCAGTGTTGGCTTGCCAGCTGACCTCAGAGCTGTACATCAAAACTTCACAGATTCCTGTAGTTTCATCTAAAATGCCAGCAGAATTCACATATCAACCTTCCTGAAGGTCTATGACTTTGTTATAACAGAGCGGGATTGAAAACACACTCCGTGTCAAAATTCAGCACAACACCAGTAAGTCTTTCTCCAAGATATTTGAGCATGGCATGAACATGAGCAGCATTAGTCTCCAAGTCTTTGATACTACCATTTCCAGAGGCAATCCTAATCTTTCAGCACTGAGCTGTGATTTCAATCACCCAGTGAGATTTTGATCCTTAAGAAACAGAACTTTCATACAGGCTTTATGAATAATCCTGTGCAGAACATAGCAGTGCATTAAATGTATTTTCCAGACCCACACAGATGATAACTATCTGTATGTCCTCTGCATTACGTCTACAATTTTTGTAAGTCTTAGCCAGATTCATCAAGAAAAATTCAGCCTTTGTGGAAATATGCTGGCTCAGTCTTCATATTTGTCTAAATGACTGATGGCCACTTTAAAAATTAATTGCTACACTATCTGTACCACTGAGCTCTGAAACTTACGCTCCAAGTTTTCGTAATTCTTCCTTAGCTCACTCTTAAAGTGTTTGCCTCTCTTCCAGCTTCTGGTTCTACAGATACTCAGAGATCTTTCATGAATGAATTTTTTCACTCTAAAATTGGTGTTCCTGAAAACTAAATGAGTTCATAAGAGTGGGATGACTTGCATTATATTTTGGCTTAAAACGTTCATTTTTATTAAATTGGTGTATATTCACAACAAATTTTTACTTGGCTATTTAAGCTATCTACAGTCTATAAATGGTTGATAACTTGAAAAAAAAAATTTCACTTCAATTTCAAAATACTATTTTTAGAGGTATCTGTGCAGAATAATTTATGTAGTCTGCTACTCCAAAAAGTTCAGTGCTTGCTAGCTTTCCTGTCCGTTATATCACAGCCTTCAAAATAGCATGTAGAGCAGGCAAGTGCCAGCCTGTGTGCAGAACTCTAACAAAAGGGGCCGGGAAATCTCAAGGAGGTCCCAGTGACTATGGCAGAAAACACCAAACTGCCAAAAGGAGGAATGAATTCAAGCACAAAGTCCCTGCACATTTAAACTCTCAAGAGAGAAGATAAAGCGGTAAGGGCAGAGCAAGTTGTCTGCTGAAATGCTCATAACTGAGCTCAGCCTTTCCTTGTCAGGCTGCTGCTCTGAACAAACACCACCCAGGTTAGAAAACATGGTCATTGCTCAGCTCTCATTACCATCCCAAGCACAGCTGTGCCTCTGCATTTTCTGTATGGATCATCTTTGTCAAATACAGTGATGCTACTTGGCAGCTGGGCAACGTGTCTGCCTTCTGGCCAAGGTAAAACCACTAGTTTACAAACAGACCCCTGCAAGTTTTCTCTCCATTAGAAAGTCAACCCAGACTCTCGCGCAGCTATAAATATCCTACTCCCTTCAACCACCTCCTCATTATGTAGAAACATCTGCTGAGCTTAATGGTAACCCGAACTCAGGCTGTCTGGTTCAGCTGGGTGCATAGGACAGGGCTTGGGGTATGCATTCACTCAGCTGATAGCCTACTCACCTTCCATGGTATTCATAGTGGGGGTGGGCTTCCAGTGGCTTCCCATATTTCTACTGAATATCCAGGACAGACAACTTCTTAAAAATACACAGCTGCTTGCAAAACAAAGAAGGTTAAGGTGCGCCTAACTGGACCAATGTAGCACCAAAGGAGATACTCCAGACTGGCTGCATAACTTTGGGCTAATCTAATTTTTGTGATCAGACTGGTTTGCTTTTCACCTGGGATAACTCTAACAAGCTGGAGAATAACTTTTAAAGAAAAAAAAATCCTTTTAGAGAGCTTAAACACTTAATTTCCTTTGAAAACAATTATTTGAAGTGATGGCCTATTGAAGTCAATGCCATTTGCTGATAAACACTAGCACGCATAGTTGTAAAAGTCTAATTACATGGTTATTTTAAAGGATTGTTTTTCAAATGATTAAGCCAGATTGATGTACATGAACCCACAAATTTGACTGTAAAAGCCTTTATTTCAAAAAATGGCATCCAAGGCTGGATTAAAGAGTAGAAATTCCTAGAGCAATAAAATATTATAGCTCAATTTAAATAAGGTTTTTACCCATGCCCACAAAATGCTGGAATGGAACACATTTTCTTCCTTATTTTGCAACTGCAAATTCAATGTATGTGTAAGTCATGTTAACATCTATCTCTCCAAAACCATTAGGACGGGAAAAATTCTACTTTTTGTATACATTAAGAAATTAGAAGTATGCATGGCTGGTTACACAGATGTATTTGTACCTGAGAAACACAGAAAAATGTAAACAGAAACAAAGAGGTCAAACTCCTAAAAATCTCATCTTCCATCTGAGATGGTTTTACTGTACTAAGTAATATTCTGGGACATGACAATTTCTAATAAAAATATAAGGTTTTCAGTACAGGGCACCATCTTGGATGGACTAATAGCACAATTAGAAACCCCTACATCTTGCTCAAAAAAAAAAACAACCCAGAGTATGTGATTCAGTCTCCTCACACTTCTGTGCCATTTCACAGGTGTCTCTCTTTCAAGACATTCTGCTGATAAAAAAATGGCAATTCCCTATTTTTATTAGCAAAGAATTGAAAAAGAGCTATTGGAGGAGTAATATTATCTAGAACTTATTTCTGCTATTTTATCCTAATGAATATTTCTCTTAAAACCAAAAGGATCCTGTTGGTTTCCTCTGGGATAAATCATAAGACCTCTGCCCACTTTTTCCCCAAAGTTCACCAATTTTTTCCTGTGCTTACTGCTGTAATGTTATTGGGTGTGGCTCCCATTAATCATTTGAAATTTGCTGATTTGTGATGTATGCAATTTAGGATGAACTATCGTATATTCTTCTGTAGATATATGCAGTATACTGTGAGACTATTACTGACTAGCAGCCTAACTTGAACACATCTGTTAAGTTTAATTAAAAGTCATTTTAGCCTAGTTTTTACTACAGGTAGGAGGGAAGCATGTTACACAAGAACTGTTGCTTTACAATTATAATAATTCAACAGTGATAACACTACTCAAATTATAGATTATAATCAAAAAACTGTGATAACACTGGACCTGCACTCCCTGCAAGCTATATTACAGACACACAGAAATTGTGGTGCTTGTCCTAAGCAGTTTACAATGCAAGTGTAAGAAAAGAGACCCACACAGAGTACAATAGGTAAGAGAGCATGGGGAAGCAGCTCATAGCAACAGACAGAAGCCACAGCATACCAGCTACCTAACCTTACCTTAACTAAACTGCAATTTTTATTCAATGGAGAAAGCTCTTCAAATGCTACTGCTAGTAAAAATGAAATCCTTTCCTAGGTACATCTTTTATAAGCAATTTGTTGATTCTCAGAGTTGCAGTATCCAAGCACGCTATTCATTCTGCTTTGTTTCCTGCAAACTGTGGCAATTTTGCAAAACATATCACAGCTGCAAGTATATCAGTATATAAGTACATGGTAAGAAAAAAGCATCCTTTTATAACTGAAAAAGCTATTTTCTCTTTGTTATCTTTGTTACATTTCATAATCATTAACAAAACCCAAAATTAGTGGTATGCAGCTGGTCTAGCTGCCGGCAGGATCTTTTTTTTTTCCACAGAATGGAAGATTCATGTTTCCTGTTTCTAAAAAGACGAAGTTCACTTTCACTGGATGGATGAAAACGATAATGATGTTTTTGGCAATGGTTTGATATGAAACCATAATTTCATTCCTTTTATAGATAATCTGAGTAATCTTTACCAACACCTATCATTTTTCTGCCACCTATCATCCTTCTAAAGGCTGACAGTTTGGAAAGCGCATTAAAACCGAGCTTGATAACAATGCTTAATATTTCGCCTCTCAGTTGAACACAGTGTAGTCAAGTACTACTATTGCAGGTGAAGAACCCTCATTGTAATTCTAATTAACAGTGACTAAGCCCAACTGTGCTTAGTTCTTGAGGCACAAATACAAGGTTCGATGGCTGCAGGCACTACCGTCAGGTAAGATTACTGCTTTTGCCTCAGTGATGTTGCGTTACTCAAGTGTTTACCACACGCTGATACAGAAGAACAGGGGGATGCCACACAATGGAGACAGAAGGCCCAATGTGGACAAACTGAGCTTCTGCAAACCTGCCCCAAACATGGGTGTTTGGTCACACAGCAACTGCCCAGCTGTGCTACCACATTTCCAGGGAGACTGCGTCCCTCATCAAGGGGGAACACAATATTCCACAACCCTCCCTCATCCTCATCCAGCCACTGGTATGGCTTTGGGAAGGAAGGTGTTTTTTTCTTCGGGGGGTCAAAGGTGATAACCACCAACATGGCAAATCTTCTGCCTGTTCTGGAGCAGCAGGCAGGAGACCCTGGCAGTCTCATAATTAGTGTGAAAGCACTAATGAGGGGTGAGCAGTTGAGGAGCAGATAGAGAAAGATTTCTGCCCAGTAATGTTGAGAAAAGGTCATTTAGCATCAGAAAAAGCTTCTGAGTTGAAAAGTTCCCTGCTCTCACCCACCACAACACTATCCACAGGTGGGCAGTCTTCAAATCTTACTAATGAAATCTGCAGTTTCTCCCCTGAGTATAGATTAGCAAGACTCTGCTCTGCCATATTATTCATTTATCTAGGAGATGTAACAGTGCCTAGGAAACAAGAACTACTGTAATTTGATTCTTTTTCCATAGACTGTATTGTGTGCTGTATACAATACTGCATAAATCCTCCATGGAAAACACTAAAATAATAAATAAATTGATTTTCTTTCTCAGTGAAACTATATTAACCAAGAAGAATACACAGAAGGAAGCAAGGACTGAAAGTCTTGTAAGAATCAGAGCATGCAGGTAACAGGTTGTGCATCTTCCAGTGCAAATGATTCAGGGTTCAGACCTACTGAAATTTAAATAAATACCCCATCCTTTAATTAAAAAGCTTCAAGGATGCAAATAATTTATGTTTAAAACAATGGCTTTACATGTTAGAACAGATCATTTTGCAACAAGTTCCTTCCTCTGCTAGTAGAAATTTTTATTGCCTTCGCCACTTCAGAGGGTATACTTTAGGTTACACCCCTCATTACTGGCATGGGAACTTGGCCCTGTGCCCTGCCTTACAGTCATGTCAGATTCTTAAGGCAAGTCGATAAGAGCAGGTGGAAATAAAAGTACTATTTATTGGACAGAGCATTCCAAAATATTTGGGTTCTGTTCTTTCAGTTGAGAATGTTCTTCTCTTCCTCCCATACCCCCATCAGTGGTCTCACCAAACATTAGTTTCCAGCAAACAAATAACCACTCCTCAGATCTGCAAAACTGGATGGGAATTGTAGGGAAAAGCAGCATATGTTATTGTATTATTAACACCTCTTAATCAAATCCCAGTAAAAACCACAAGTATAACATCAGCTACAAAAAGTTTGAGTCTAAGTTTTCAGCAGAGATTCAGGAACAACCTGTCCTTAGGGCTTCCAGTTTCTTTCAACCGCTTCACACATTGTTATCCAAAATTCTTACTTGAATTGCTTGATAATTTTCCTCTGAAAACTTCTCTTTTCATGAGATTGATAAACCAAATGTTCTCAGTAAAGGTCTGCTTTGCTTTTTCATTTTGCTCATTAGAAAAATGAGAGGCAACGTTTCAACTTTTTTTAGACTTTTTTGCTTTTACATAAAGTAATTGACTTTCCATTACCAAAAATGCAAATAGAACTCGGCTTTCTCTTTTCTGATGAAAAGTTAATTTTACCATTTATCATCTCAAAAGAAATGTTTGCTTTGCATAAGTATCACAGAAAAATAAACAATGTCATTACTTTCCAGTACAATTCACTTCTTGTTCTTCAGAAGGAACTGATCTATTTCCACAGACAACCTTGAATAACTGGCAGAGATGCTTCATCAGCCCACTCTCGTTATCAAGCTTTTAAGGTAAAATAGACCTAACACAACTATATTTTCAGTGTATTTTTGGTTAATGCTATTCCCTCATTGACTTTATTTTTATTAAACATAAATCCTGCTACAGCAACTACTTCCATATCTATTTTGTTATATAAAAGAGGAAACAATGAATATTCATGTTCATTTCAGCTAATGAACAACCCAAACATGGACTGCATCATACCTTTTTAACCTCTGTGCCAAGCTGAAACAGAGTGAATCGCTAGTTTGATGAAAAGTAATAAGGAATGGGAGAAGAATATCCTGTCTATTTCATGCCCTGAATTTAAGAGCAAATATATGATAATGTAGCCCATTAATAACAATGTTACAGTAGCCCATTAATAAGAATGTTACAGTTTTAGATTCAGATTTTGCAGTTTCCATGTCACAGATATTATATTCATATCATTTTCACTTCCAAGTATTAAATATTATTTTACCAAGATGAAACAAGACAGTCACAATCCTGTATTTAAGAAGTGGCCAAAAGTTTTAAAATGTTTCAAATTATGTAAAGAAGAAAACAGAGTAAGTACATCCTAGAAGGACAAGTAACAAAGGCTGAACAGTGGCAAAAAAAGCACCTACAAAACAGTTGAGCATCTTCCTGTTAAGAGACTTCCAAGTGAGGTAAACTTACAGGTATGAATCCCACTGAAAAATAAACTCTTTAAAAAAACAACCACACAATGATGCATCGAGAATATGCCTTCATGATGGAAAATGTCTTGGCACTACATATTAACTAGAGCACAAATAAGGCCATCGTTTACCATGAACACAAATTGAATTTGAAGGTACTAAAAGACCCTGCACAGGGTGTCCTCAGCTATACGGAACAAGGATGCTAACTAATCTCTACTCTTCAGAAGTGAAGGAAAGCTGACATAGGAAAGTGTTGTTTCTCTAGATGTCTCTCCCTGTGTTCTCCACATCTTTGCCTTTCCCCATCACCTCATTTGCAAAAATTTTTCTTCTGCCCTACAGCTGTTTGCCAGGTTAATTTTATAACGACTTCTCTATGTAAAAATTGCAGCTAATTGACCAACCTTTGTCATAACCTTTATCATCACCTTCATAAATTCACTTTTGTCTCCTCATCATATATGTCTTCTACTCCCAGCACAGGAATCTGAAATGAGGCTGGGTCAATATTTCTACTCTCTCAAAGCTATTTTGCCTATTTTTTTTTTTTCCTTTTTACTGTAGAACTAATATCTGAAGTTATTTTTTCCTTTAAGAGACTTTATCCTGTGTTGTGCAGACAGAGAAACAAACTGAAGCGTTCTAACTCGTGCTTCTGTACTCTGTCTTATCTCTTCATTGGTGGGATTTTGGCATCAGAAGTAAGCTGCTCTGCTGGATGCTTATGTAATATGTAATCAAAGCCAGCAAAGTGCAACAAGGTTGAGTTAACTTAAAAAGGCAAAAAGATGCAATTGTATCTTGCACACTGCAACACGAAACAAAAAAATGTCAGTGAAAAGTCAGAGCTAGGAAATTATAATATACATTTTTCACGTGTACAGCATGTCTGTAGAACCCCAAAACACTATGACAATGGATCCATCCTCCACATGGAAAAACTAAGAGAAAAAGAAGCATCCTAAAGCTCAACAATCAAGGATATAGCTTTATTCTATCTACCATATTAGAGCATGCTGTAAATGAACAGGCAGCCATAAAGCAGCACTGTTTCTCTATGGAAGCATATTAGTATTAGCAATAAATACAGTACACATTACTTTAAATGCAGAAATATTTGCAACTTGCAAAAAACTGTCTCTATTATAAACAAGGCTACCTGTTTACTCACTCTATTTCTAAACTATGAGTCAGTTGGAAAAGAGGAATTAATTGGCAAAAAAATTCTGAGATGTCAAATATTTGGCTTGTATGAAGCCAGTGCTATCTAAGCTGGAGACAAAACCCTCCCTCCTCCTGTTCCATTTGAAATAGGTACCGTAGCTATAAGTCACATACCTTTACTGTCTTGGCACAATTGATTATTATAACATTTATGATGCAATGAAATAGACCATAAAGTGCAGTAACTTGTTGGGAACAAAAGACATGTTCTTCTTTTGCAATGAGTGCTCTAGAAACAATTTGTCCATGAGCTCAATTGTCCATTTATTTTTATTTTTATCTAATAACAATGCCTATGTTTCTAAATCTTTTTGATCTGAAGTGCAATAGGATACACGTGTTATAAGGTCCAATGAGCTCCTCTTGCCCAATAAACTCTCAAGCATTCAAGCTCAAAAATACCACCTTGGACTACAACTTACATATATTAACTCATACTGGAAGCTTGGCAGAGTTTTAGTGATTGGAGGCTCCCAGATATAAGCATGGTTACATTTCTTTACATTTTCTTTATCATGTGAAGAAGTATACACATTCCTGAGGAAAATTAATCTAATTTTTCTTAATCATGTATTAATTACCATAACTGAGAGATGTTTTTCTACTGGTACTATAAAGCCTTTTGAATTCTTTATCATATTCCAGTCCAGATTAAGCCAGCTGAAGTCCCTTCCCCTTATTTCATCCCCTTTGGCTCAAAAATTGAGCTAAGAAAATTGTATCCCATTTGTTTACAACTGAAAGGATTTAGACAAGGAGCACTACATTTTTCTAACCAGAGGGCTCAGAAACTAACTAGGTGGATATAAGTCCACCTAAAAGTTACACAAAATTAACTCTAGCTGGTCAAGAATGTTTGTTTCCTTGTGCACATGTTAAGTACATAAAAATCTAACAATAAAGGTGACTTCCGTAAGGAAAGGCAGCTTCACAAAGAGCCACCAGGTCCAACCAAATTCTTCTGAACTAACAGACCATTCATATCAGTTCACAGATCACAAGCCCTAGGCATCCCTCATCTCCTTTACTCTCCACTGAAATGCCTCCTATGTGGAGAACACACTTTGGAAGAGCCTTTGGGTTTTTTTTTCCCCCTACTTCTGCTGAACGCCAAGTTCTAATAACTGATGGAACTTCACGTAGTATAATGAGTGTTACTTCACACATGTCCTGTGTGAACAGGGACATTAAGTGACTGTTTTTTCCATTTTATAGTCAAGCTTAAGAGAGGCACAAAGAACTTGAGTAACTTACCAAGGTGAGACAGGAAAGGTGCAGTGCACTTCAGACAGATCAGAGCTGTGGAATGCATCTCTCCCCTCTCCATGGACCATACCATCTCTCAAACTAATCATCGCATATCCTGTGCAAGCCATGGTCATGCTTTTTCTACAACAAAACTTGCTGCTCAACATTTGAATGTCTCCAAGATGCACAAAGATTTTGCAGAAGGTGGATATGATTAATACTTATTAATTTTTACTTTGGGTAACTAACACACAGGTAACTCAGAAAAGTCAATTCCCTTTCCACAAAATATTTCATATTTTGGAAAAAAAAAACACAGTTTCTTCAGTTGAAAAAAAACCAAACGGTGCATATACATATATCCTTTTTTTTTCCAAGGATATTTCCTGGCTTATCCTCAATCATCCACTCTCCTTCTCTTCCTTTGCTTAGGGGTAAGGTTGCCTGACTCCATGGCCAGCCAGCTGTAGGAGCAGGCGGAGACAGCTCCAGCAGCTTGTGCTGACAGAAATAGGAAGAGCTGGGCAGGTTAGGGGCGGGGGTGGGGGGCAGGCAAAAAGGTTCAACTAGCTGTATTAGGAGGCTGAGGTTCAGCACAAAGACTCAGTAGGAGGCTCCAGAGCTCTCAACTCTGGAGCCAGCCATGCTGCACTTTCCCCTTACAGGCCCTGATTCTGAAAAGGCCTGTGCATGTGCCTAATACTACCTGCTAGGATTAGATTTGCTGATTTCACTGGGACAAGTCACAGCATAGGAAATTAAATAGAGTCATAAGCGTGTTTCATAGCTATCAGTAACACTGGAGAGTTCACAATAATTACCTCACAGTATTCCATTAAACACATATTTGTGATATACAAATGTAAATAAGCATATCTGCCTGTTATGCTGATATTAGTCCCACCTTTTTCCCTTATATTAGGTCATTTTCAAACCATTAGAGAAAGAGAAGCAGCACTGGGCTGTACAAATACCTTCCAACGCTGAGATTCAAAAGCCATGCAGACCTGAAACACAAAAATATTAAAATATTTCACATCCTTTTCTCCAAAACCAACTGAAAGAAACAGATTTTTTTTTTCTTCATTTTCTTAATTTACTGTTTCATTCTAGTCCTGCCTGTTGTACAATTACACTGGACTGGTGGCAAATTATTGCACTCTTAAAATTCCTCATCCTTAAGAAATACAACTCCAATCGCTTGCTTAACAAGAGGCACATGGAAGTCCACAGAGGTTCCCTTAAGATGAGGTTGTCATTGCTTTATACTACTTTGCCTGATGGCTGCTAAGGTTCACCATGATCATCCTGCAAGAAAAGGTACATTTAAGCAATATCTTCCTTTGCAGGTTTTAATTACTGAAAGTATATGCAAAGTACAGTGAAGGTACTCTGACATGCAATATGCAATAACCCTCAACACTAATTAGTACTCCGTTGACTTTGTTTTGCAAATAAAGCAAGAGAGCACTATACATTTCCCACTTTCCTGTCCTCCTCTTTCTTCCTTTCCCTCGGGCTGCAGAATTATCTCACTGAGTAATCACAATTCATTCAGTGTAGCTATACGCAGAGAATCAACCTCAGGCTAAAGCTGGTGCTTTTCCTGCTGCCTATCTGTATTTTTTTTTATTTTTTACTAAGACAGGTGGGTCCATTACCCCCATTTTATAGATTAAGAAAGTGTTGCACAGGGAAGCAAAGGAAGGAAAATAAAGCACACAGTAGGTTAATTAATTCCCAGCCCCTCTGCCACCAAAACTATGATTCTTGTCACACCAGGGTGTGTCACGTTGGGCAACAGAATTTAAACTGAACAGAGGGAGGGTTGGAGACTGGTTAGAAAGAAAAACATTTTCTTCGTGAGCACATTCAAGCAGTGGCACAGGTTGACCAGGCAGGCTGCGCTATCCCCAATCTTGCAGGTTTTCAAAACCCAAGGGGATAAAACTCTGATCAGCTGGGCCTGACCCCACAGCTGACTGTACTTTGAGCAGGAGGTTAGACTGGAGATCTCCTGAGGTCCTTTCCAACCTGAGTTATCCTCTGATCCCTATGGTCAGAGGACAGCCATAGAAGTCTTCAGAGGGAAGACGAAGATTAAAGAATCCTTAAGCCAGTTATTTTACATTTTGTAACATTGGACAGAACTGTTGTGATCTGCCCAAATCTTCTAATTTTGCTGGTAGTTGCTGTTGGGGGTGGTTTTTGCACATGTTTGTGTGTGAATTACTGTTAATTTGTGAGCCAGCAGTCCTGAGCACTCATATTTGAGAAACAACACTTGCAAGTGCTCTGCAGAATCAGTGACAAGTAACTAAAAAAAAACAACCCGCCAAGCCCCCAAAAACCTATTCGAAAGGATCCGTAGGAAAACTAGAGGACAGTTCTTCATTCTGTTTAAGATGATTCGTGTGCTTCACAGAGTAAAAGAGAAGGAAAAAAGAATAGTCTGTTATCTCCTTAAAAATGCTGAATGACACTTTTACTTTTCCTGTCTCTTTTCTTAATGTATTCCACAGCCATATTTTCTAACTACTTTTAAATAGCATTCTGTATGAAATAACAGATAATAAAAAGATATTTTCAAATAATAGAAGTTTCTTTTTTTGGTGATTCTGAGAAACACAAAGACAACAAAATGTCATTAAGGGAAAACTACCAAAGACTAGAGTACAGGAGATGCAATTAAATTCTCTCTCTCTCTGCCAAAACTCATAGAACGTAAAAAGAAAGACTTTTCATGTTTACTCTTCCCTTTCAAAATCAGATATTCTAGTCACTTCAAATATTCCCCCTTCAAACTCCAGTACAAGGGTTGCCATCAGTACTACTGTTTCCATTTCTAGCATTGCATGATTATTTCAGAGATGAAGGGAGACAATATCTCAGCTTTTGCTGATATGCCAGGCCCAAAACTCCCAATGAGGGGATTCACTTCAAATTCCCTCCATCTTTCTATAAATAGTGTGCCTGTAAGAGGAGAGGGCAGGGGGACCAAGTAAACCCAGTATTTCTCAATAAATAATTTACTTCTGTTCCTATTTCCTTTCACACACCATGTGTCTGCTTGTCTCTTAAACTAAGCTGTTTAGATCAGGGACTTATACTATGCAGTAAGATACAGCACAGCACAATAGGACTTGAATCCCATTTGGGACATATACCTGCCACAGCAAGGCAAAAAAAAAAAAAAAAAAAAAAAGACAGAAAAAAAATCAGCTATACAATCAGGTATACAGGTATAGAGAAAATATAGGCAGATGAAAGGGAAGCTTTCTCACCACAGAGGTGGTTTTGCAATGGTAAACACAGAAATTTCTATCAGATCATAAGACATTTCGCCCTTGGTTGGTTAAACTGCATAAACAGAGCATCTCCTGCACTTTGTCATTTTTAGACATTCTTCTCGGGACCTTACAGAAGAAATGGCCAAGTTTGATGAGGCCTCACATGTACTTTAACCAAACGTAGCTTCAGTGAAGCTATATGAACCACATAGTAAACTTAGGCTCAGCAGTGCGATGGCAAAGGTTTTGATGGCTTTGGATGCTATGTCCTATGTCCCCATTACAACATGTGGGAGAAGGAATGGAAAAGGGAAAAATATCTGACAGTGGGATTCAGGTAGCGGGAAAGATGGTGAATTGCTTTGAACTAACATTAGGAAATGCTGAGGAGAGGGATGATGCCTCACCCGGGTTTTGGTTTTACTTCCACAAGAAATTCCCAGATATATGCCTGCTTGCAGAGTTCAGCCCTTTGCATCAAAAGTGATTTCCTGCAGCCAAAAAGTGTTATTTCCTACCCATCCTTGTAGGAAATACTTCCACATTCATTGGAAGGGAGACATCCTGTTTTCTTCCAGATGAGTGCTCTAAACAGCAGCACTTCGGGGTCATTCCCTCTCTTTCCCTCTGACCTAATTAATACACAGGCAACCCATCTTTACCCAAGCACTGTCCCTCCAGGTTATTAAGCACGTCACGAATGCAGAAAGGGCAGGCCCAGCTCCACTACAGCCAGCCCAGGTCTGCAGACTTATTAGCTAATACCGGCACTGTGTGAGCATAGCTAAACTGCTTGAAGGCATTGACCCAAGTCAGTAAGACCTCTAGACCTAACTTAAGGCATGGCAGAGGCAGCTCCAGTACATTTGCATTGCCTTCCAGAAACTAGATCACCGTCATACGCAGGAGAAAGCAGAGAGATTTTCACATAGAGCAAGCCCAGATCTGGGCTGTCTGCCCTTCAGATGAAGCTAAAAAGTCTTGCTGGACCCGTGCCATCCATTGCAGAGTCAGAGTAGAATAAAGCAACAGTACACTCATCAGTGCATGAATTACCTACGATTCTCTAGGTTATTTTTGCCTTTCATTTTTCCAGATGTTGGAGATCTGCCTATGTTAGATATCATACACAGTGAAAGAGCTTCTCCAGAAGAAATTAAGAAAAGCCTTCCTGAAAATGTCTTGTCTTTTTAGGAGCTAGGGTTTTCTTACAGTTGGGAGAGCTGGGTTCAAATCACTGCTCCAAGACTAGGCGATCAAGGCTTTTAGCCAGTCTTTCACATCCTAAATGAGTGCTCCAGCCATGCTCCAGCAGGAGACAGCAGGTATCCCAGTGGTTACACGGTCCATGCTCCTCAACATGCGAGTATGCCTCCTGACAGGCACAGCCAGAGAATATCTCCCAGACTACACCATGGATGATGCGGTAAGAAGAAAAACTGTTTTTTGAGACTCTTCAGACATAAGCACGGAGCTGCCTGGCATCACGAGAACAGGGGTTGTCCTCAATATGCTGAGCAAATGGCTAGGAAATTACATACCTTCAGGATTTGCTGGCAATGAAGTAAGGAAAAAAATTCAAAGTATCTAAATTATGGATACAAGGCACCTCACTGCTTTCTTTAGACATGAAAGTCTACTATGTAGTTAGGCTTCAGCAATTAAGATTGCTGTGAATGTGTAACAAACTAACTTTTAAGAGCGAGAATTTATAAGTATGATCACAGGAGTAGGGTTACTGAACAGCCAAGCTCTTACTCCAGCTCTGATTCACACTGCCTCTGCAGTTGTCTACTTCTTATCTATGATTTATCTGTCTCCAGTTTCTTCATCTGCAAAGGGAAGGTAGTACTTGTTTAACAGAGGGGCAGGAAAATCAGTACTCTGTTAGTACTTGCAAAGCTTTTGCTGAAAACGGACCACTTGCTGTTTCCCAAAATAAACACCAGTGTGGGGTCTGATCTGAAGTCTTGCCAATAATGCATGTGCAAAAATTAAGTAACTGTCAAGAACTGGTGTGGCTTTACTTAGATGGTGACCATCTGAGCTCAGATTTGTGCAGTTAAGCCACCTAACGGCACATAGGAGAACACCCCATGTTGTGGAGATCATCAGGTTTCCAGAAGATAATGAACTTACACACAACTGGAACATGTTCAGCAGACCAGCAAGATGGTTCCAGGGGCTGAAGAACTTGCCCTGTGAGGAAAGGCTGAGGAAAGGCAGAGGAAAGCAGATTTGTCCATGCTGGAGAAAAGAAGGCTTTGGTGGAATATAACAGCAGCCTTCCAATACCTGAATTGCACTATGACAGCTTTCACTAACCTCCTTTCTAACCCAGTCAGTTAAGACTCACTGTTCATCTAATGTCCAGAGGCAACATTTCACAGAGGAGTAGTGAGATACTGATCCACATGAGCCTCCCTCATCGCTTAATAGGAAAAGACATGTCTTCAGGTGAGATGGGGAGAGGCAGAGGTGCCTGTCTTGATCAGCAGCTTCACAACGTCAAAGAGAAGTGGAAGCAGAGAACAAACAAAAAGGCCTCTCACCGAACTTCAGTCTCACACCCATAACACCAAAACAGGACTCTCTTCTTAAGGATGTGGCAGGGAATGGCATCTTGTCGTGTTCCTGCTTGTATCATACAGACATGAAAAGAAACAAATTCTTATGATTTGCTACAGAGATTTTACTTCATAGACTTCTGGCAAATGTCTCCTCAGTTGGAGGGAAAAAAAAAGAAAAAAAAATTTTTCAAGTCACCAGCTTGCACACATCTTTTTATAGCAGCCTCTCCACTGAAATTCATGCATGCTGATGACAACGCTGGTACACACACGTGTCATCTGAGCTGTTTATAGCCACTCTTTCATTTAATGCATCTCATCTGCCAGGCTTCTTTGCAGGTTTTGTCTGCTTTACCATGTTATCGTTTAAGTCTTTATCTATAAATCAAACTGATATATAAACCACTTTGTCATCTTTTGTTTTGCAACAGATGTACAGTAAGCAGAGACTGCTTCTGAATAGGGAAAAATGAGAACACAAACATAGGCTAGGATATGCACAGAAATTCCAAAAAAACAAGATTGGTTTTCTTACTAATAACCAACGGCACAGAAGGATGTTTATGAAAAGAATGTAAGAGAGGTGAAAAAAATGAGATGATGACACTCTTTAGATGCAAACGTGATTTCTTCCTCTCTATAATCAGGCCAAGGATAGCAATCTGAGGGAGTGTCACGTGGAAGAATTAGGGCTAAACTACTTGCAGGAGGCTCCTAGGACACAGTCGCTGAAGCAACAATTCAGTTGCATAATAAAAGAACCTAAGATAGATTTCTGCTATGTTAATGAGCTTTCATTGACTAGCTCTGATCTTCGCCAACACTCTCTGACCACTCCAACTCCCTATCATGACTCCTGTGACACCATTAGTACTGAGAAGACCATAAGTTATAGCTACACTCTTTTTGATCAAGTAGCTCTGATCTGTAACAGAAAATACACAACTTAACCACTGTCCAGTTTAGAAGGCTTCAGAATATCTGACTTAGTGCTGATTGAAAGAGTTTTCTGCACAGTACAGGATGCCATTTTTCTAGGTTTGTTTACATTCTTGACCCTATTAATCGCATTTATTATTAGCACTCCTCTTCTGGAGGCTTCTTTCACCCTGGAGAGTTGAGCTGATCCAAAACACGAAACACAAATTTCTCCCAGAAAATGGGCTAAGGTGCAGTGCTGTAGACAAAGACCTACAGTCCAGTCCACCTGGCTTTGGCACAGATGACGTTCAAAGCAAAGGCATGTCACACAAGGTCAGATATCTCCGTAGATGGCTTGCATGAGCCAATGTATCCCATACATCCTTATCTCTAAATCATCTTAAGCATTATACATGATGTTTAACATCACATGCAGCATTTCTATTAGCCTGAAGTAGTTCTCATTATTCTTGTTATCCACAAAAACATCCAAACACTTGAAACTTCCTTAATCTCTTGATCCCAAGAGACTGCTGTCTTGAGAACAAACTTCCTTATGAGATTTCAGGTATCTGGGGTTTTGGTGAATATGGGGAAAAAAAAATATGAAAAGGACCCTTAATCAGTTAAACCTTTAGCCAACCAGATTTAATTATTGATCAAACATGAAGACTGAAAAAGTTAATAATTACTTCCTCCAGAATCTTATTTGTCATTCAATTTTGAAAATGCCTCCAAACACCAAAAAATGTTGGAGAAAGACTGTAAGCATCATTTTCTTTTCAATAAAACCCAAATACACTGGGAGGAACCTTCTCCTACCTAAGCAATGACCTTAGTATTGGTAAAAGCAGGTTTTGGAAAACTCAGGGAGTGCAATTACTTTATACCCCAAATTAAATCTTTATATCATAAACACTGATTAAAAATCAAGAACAAACTGAATATTTTGGGAGGGAAAAAAAAGAAAGAAAGAAAGAAAGAAAGAAAGAAAGAAAGAAAGAAAGAAAGAAAGAAGATCTATCTGTAGCAAAACGTAAATTACAAAAGCAAATAGAAGCTATAATTAGCAATTTTCAGCTGTAACTCCAGCAATAACCCTGATGACAAATAGTATAGTCAGCAAAAATCAGAAGTGTTAATTAATTTATCAGCTTTCTTAACTCTGGCAAATTACTTAAAATAGAAAGTAGCATGTGTATTATTATTTGTACTTTCGTGCCTCATCCAAGTTCTAGTCTTCTCTAAGAGTATGTGCCAGCCATTGGAAATTTCCAGAAGGTTCTAAAAAAAAAAAAAAAAAAAAAAGCATCAGCACAGATTTGGGTCAGATAAGAAAATCACAATAAGTATACATATATATATATAAACCCCATACCTCCTTCTGTAATTATCAGCTTCATAGGTAAGACACTTGTCTTGCCTATGGGAAACTCATATTCACATTCGTGTTCCCTTTCAGCCCAGGAACTATAAGGGAAATTCCCTATGTCTGACATATGGACCACGACCCGTGGGGCAAGTGACAGAATCACAGCTACAGTTTTGTATTTTATCCCCAAAATAAAATCCAGTTAGAAAGCTCAAAAATTTGGGGTGGGGAGGAGGGAAGATGTCCATATTTTACTGACGAAAATTAGTCTTGGATCTAATAATGCCATTCCCAACTGAAGTTGAATCAGTTGGCATAGTTCCACCAAAACTCTGAGCTTTGACTGTATTCTCCAACAAAAACTTGTCTTCTCTAAGAAATCCTCACCACACTTAAATTATTTCTGTTCAAATGCTGCTGGGTTTTGTTTGTTTGTTGTTTTTTTATAAACTTAGAATTAAATCAAGAAAATTCTAAGAAGTCTACAAAGTAAATAGACATAAGGCGATGGCAGAAACAGATTGCTCAATATTGCGGTCCAAGGTTACCTCACTGCCTTCTCCCAAGACTGTCCTGGAAATCTGATAGTACACTTGGATATTACTGGATTCTGATAGCAAACTGGTGCTGGAAAATTGTTTGAGAGATGCGTTCATTTCAGTATTTTTTACTGAATATTTAAGAATCCTAAATCTAATCTAGAGATACAAAGCAGGTTTAAAATCCAACCTTAAGATAGTTCACCAGGCACAGGAAGGTAGGTCCTTCTCTGCCTGCATTTCTTTCTTTCACTTGAATGGGATTTCTTTTAGGGTCTAATGCAGTGTTCTGGGTAGCTTCAAAACCCACAGAGAGTCTGGGCAGCCAACTCATCCTTGCTCATGTAAGCAAGTGAAGAATTCAATCAGTTATCTTAATTTCCTTGCTTTTTCAAACAGTCTTACGACTGTATGACTGCAGTTTGGTAGGCTTTTCCTCCATAATTAGTTTACATGCCTTCATATTTCCTTTAAATTAAAAAATTACATTCTTGATAGATAGAGCATTCTGAGGTTTTTCAGGTCTCACACTGTATCAATCTAACCAGAAGTAGAAGCATTTATTTGGGGTAATTTGCCTCTTCCCTAATTAATTTTAAAATCGTTAGTATGCAAGGGAAAAAAAAATCTATTTAGGATTTGTGTTTAGTTTTAATCACTTAATACACTGTACATAAAGCAAAAGATATTCCAGTTCTGGGTACTAAGAATTGTTTTGTTTGTTTTTTTTTTTTTTAATTTGTTTACAGCTGTTTACGACCACATCAACACCACAGAAGGTAGAAGCTATTTTTGAGATATGGTACTGCAACTGGGGATGAGAATCTGATTCTGAAATAAGTGATGTAAATGTTTTTCAACCCCAATAATACTACAGACAAAACAGTATTTACTATAAAACTATTTCTCTGCACAAAGTATTATTTATGTTAAAACAACCCCCAACACCGTGCAAAATTTTGTAGTCCAACTGGTGATATGCTATTTTACAGAACAAGAAGCCAATGATTCTAGTCTTGCAGGTTTGGGGGCTTGCATATATTGGTAATGATACAACAGTTCTAACACCATTTTGTGCTTGCCTCCTATTGATAAGCTCTCAGGTAGTATTTCCAGACACTCTAGACATGATTCAGATTTTGAATAAAAGCATCTATCTCTGACAGTCCAATTCAACAGATGAATCATGCCTATAATTTTGCCCCAGGTATTAATTTGTGTTCTCCTGAGTGTTTAAGGACTGTTGTGATTTAACCCAGCAGGCAGCTAAACACTCCACATCCCTAGTGGGATGAGGAGAGAATCGGAAAAAAAGTAGAATTTGTGGGTTGAGATAAAGACAGTTTAATAGGAAAGGAAGGGAAAATAATAATAATAATAATAATAATAATAATAATAATAATAGAATATACAAAATAAGTGATGCACAACGCAATTGCTCAGCACGCACCGACCGATGCCCAGCCAGTTCCCAAGCAGCAGTCACTGCACCCTGGCCAACTCTCCCCAGTTTATATACTGAGCATGACATCATATGGTATGGAATACCCCATTGGCCAGTTTGGGTCAGCTGTCCTGGCTGTGCCCCCACCCAGCTTCTCGCTGGCAGGGCATGAGAAGCTGAAAAGTCCTTGACTATTGTAAGCACTACTTAGCAACAACTAAAACACCAGTGTGTTGTCAACATTATTCTCAATCTAAATCCAAAACACAGCACTATACCAGCTACTAGGAAGAAAATTAACTCTATCCCAGCCGAAACCAGGACAAACACAAAACACTTACTTCCCAAAATGGAGGCCAAGTTGAATATTCAGGGCTTGGGACATGTTTTAGGTCTTGCTAGAGAACGAGCTGTGAGCACAAGCCAAGGAGGCACAGATGGGAGAAATAGCCAGCACGGTAGGAAATCAGGACCCTAGTGCCTGCAGCTATTCAAGCCTGGTATGCAGCAGCAGTCACTGCTATACCAACCACCGGCATTGATCTGAATGAGAAAATAGGAGCACTCAGGAACAAGGGGGGAAATGAGAGAGAAAGAGAGAGCGAGCAACTAGCCTCGTAATTACTTGATTACAGAAAGGGAAAATATCACTTAAGAAACAAGATGTCTTCACTGAACTGAGAAACAGAAGCCTACCAGTCTCTGTAGGATTCAATTAAAATGCTTCAAGCTTTGCTTTCAGACACTGTGAGATGCCTGCTGGTAACAGGCTCTTGCTGGACTTTGCTACATCTGGAAATTCTGCATCCAAGCCATGCAGTACATGATACTTTTTTCTGAGAAGAATGTTTTCTTTTATTTTATTTTCTCAAATCTCCAGAGCACAAGTCAATTAAGACACAATAGCAAGCTTCTCAAACTGAGAGGTCATACTGTAGGGCAACTTACTCCACAGTAGAACAGATAATCATCCTAAGTACTTTGCAAAGCCTCAAAACAGGCTTCTCTGGCTATCCGAAGATCAATACTAATATGCCCACCCTCCAGCCAAGCTAAGCATGATTCACTGGAATATGTTTTTATGTGCAAAAATGAAAGGAAAACTTTGTTAGGCTGAAGGGTTTCATTTAAGGATGCAGCTTTCACAGCAGCACAGACAAAGCGCTGAAATACTACCTTGTACACATCTCGTTCGCTATAGTTATTAACCTCTTTGGAAGTATTGCATGTATTGGTGTTTTTAATAAAAGACTCACAGAGGAACATCAGACTGAAGTTTCTATTTCCACCCCCACCCAGGTCTGCCTCACTTCTATAGATTTTGTAGCCCTTGATTACTTATGCATAAATCTCACTGAAATCAATCCACGGATTTTGCATATATATGGCCAAAGGCAAGAGGAAAGGCATTAGTATTGGATTTTTAAAAGTACACAGTACTGACTCCTTTTCTCCCATTGAAGTCAAAGGGAATTTTACCAGTCTTCCAGTAAGGAGCTGTCCTGGTTTTGGCTGGGATAGAGTTAAATTTCTTCCTAGTGCTGTGTTTTGGATTTAGTATGAGGAGAATGTTGATAACACAGAGATGTTTTCAATTGTTGCTAAGTATCCTCCTAGTCCAAGGACAGCTCCCGTGCCTACTGACTGAGCTAGGTACACGAGATGGGAGGGAACACAATCAGGACAGCCAGTCCAGCTGGCCAATGGGGTATTCCATACCATGTGACGTCATGCTCAGTATATGAACAGTAGGCGTGATCCAGGAAGTACCGATCGCTACTTGGTTATCGGTCAGCGCGGGTGGTGAGCAATTGCATTGTGCATCACTCATTTTGTATATTCTATTATTATTATTATTATTTTCCCTTTTCTGTTCTATTAAACTGTCTTTATCTCAACCCACGAGTTTTTCTCACTCTTACCCTTCCGATTCTCTCCCCGTCCCACTGGGGGGGCGGGGGGAGTGAGTGAGCAGCTGCGTGGTATTTGGCTGCCTGCCAGGTTAAACCACGACAGGAGCACAGACAAATCAATTGTGAATACTTAGAAAAATCTCACCCCTAATTTGCACATACTGCTGGTAGCATAATCTCAGTAACACAACAGGGCAAAGAGACAAAAGTCTTGGGCCTGCTGTCCATCCAGGATACAACTTCTGCACAAAGTTACTGCACCGGTAAAGAAAGCCAGCAGTTGAACGTAAGCATCCAATGTGCAGAGGAGAGAGGTAAGCCTTAGTTCACACAGATCTCCAATGCATTTTGACTGACAATCCACATAATCTTTTAGAGGAATACTAACCTACACCATATTTTTCAATATCCTCTCTTTTTCTCAGGCAAGGGGTTCTGTACTAACTCATGCAGACTCAACCACCTCACACATTCCCAAGAGCTGCATATCAGTGTCCAACAACAAGCGTAATTGCTGTGCCTCCGTATACCCTAAGCTAATCTCAGAAAAAAAGCAGTGACCCAGTTTCACACTTCATGTTCTTCAGTTCTTCAGGATTTCCTGGAGCACAGGAATCCAAATACTATGCAACCTTTTAAATCTGCTCTTACTATTTCAAGGTACGTAACCATTAAGACCTGCGTGTATTGGGGCCGAACATCTTTATATTCCTGTTAAGATGTTATCTTCTTTTAACACAACTTTCAGATCCAGAGTGACTTGTAGCTTGAGTTCATTTGAAGGAAATGCCTTTTATTTCTCTCTCTTTTTTTTTTAAACACACAATTTCCATTAGTTTATCATTCAATATGTTAGCAAAATAAGCTACTTTTTAATTAGACTCTAATTTAGCAAGGGCCTTTTAGCTCGCTGGTGAGAATTGTCTAAGCTGAGATTATTGTTTACTACAAGTGTTAATGCTTCATTGTCTGCTCTGCTTATAGTTCTCTCTCTTGTACTGAAAGCTGACCCGGTCTGGACACCAATTCTGCAGTTGTTCATTCATCACTTCTTGTTAACCAGTGAATAGCAGTTTGCTACTCACTGCGAACCAAGCTCCCAAGCCCTTTTGTATCCAGTGTCTAATTCCACCATCAATCCCATACTGGCTAATGAAATGTACTTGCCTTTTGGGTGGTACTGTGTCACAAAGCCTTCCTGAAGTCATAATACATTATATCCTTTTCTCTGCCCCTGTCAAGTCTCATTGACCATCTCTCCTTCTTGGAGAAGTTAATTGGATATGTGAAGCACGACCTCCCTTTCATTAACCCGCACTGACTCCCTGACCAGTCTGTATCTGTTCAGTTTTTCCCTAACTTTATTTTAATTAGTGGCTTGAATCTTTCCTAATTCAAAGGTTACATGTGCACATATGTCAATTTCTCATTTATCCTTTAATTCTTTGCTAACTATAAGCATTACATCACGGTGAATTGACATTCAACTGATAATTGATCGAGACTAGAGGAATCTCTCTTTTTCCTACTCCTACACATAGACACACACACTCTCCAAAGAAAATAGAAAAAAAAACAGGAATGGAACAGGAGGGAAAACAGGAAATGTGTAACCACAAAGTATTGTAAAATAATAATTTTACAAGACAAAAGACCAATCTTTATAATGAATTTTCACTTCAATTTCTGTATATATGTATACATTATGGAAAATAAAGTCAAATTTGAAACTGTCCTCCCTGCAATAGAACATTTTAAATAACTGTAAATAATCACTTGACCAAATCCACTACTCCATCAGAGAAAATTCTGTGTGCAGAAATTTTTTTATATAGAATGAAACTAAGTTTTTATCTTTCAAAATCCTTCAGAAAATGAACCATCTGTGCTCTAATCAACCTTAGAAACTATTAGCAACTGGGAAATCTAATAACGGACAAAGCCCACCAATACCAGCTATTTTACGTCTTGTACTGTAAGTACCTGGACCAGTTTGGTTTTTACATTCTGACTAGAATTTGATTTCTGCATCTATATTAAGGCACTTAAATAATGTGGCTTCATTTACTTTAATGCTGTACAACCAGCAAGTCTAATTAGCTTCTGGATCTTGTTCTTGCAAAATGTAAATCTGAAATTTAGCCAACTTCAGTGCTGAAATAACCAATTTAGGTATTTAATTTTAAGTGTCTAGCTTCAGCTTCCTGGATGCAAGGGTATATAGGCTTGCATCACACTTAAAACCCCTCTAAATTCTACAATTTCATCTGTTTTCTACTGTCCTTTAGTATCTTGAGACCCACTTGACGTTTGCACAACATTTATTGAGGTCTTATCTGTCCTATAGGATCAATAGGAAAACATCTATAATTCTGGGCTACTGTGGTTGTAGGAGAAACATTGCAAGTACTGACAGTTTTGATCTAAGGCTTGGATCAAACCTCTCTTTATCCCCAATGCCAATATTCCACAGCCAGTATTCTTCCAGCCCAGCTCCAAAACTCTTTTTAAAATTAAATATATCAAAAAAAATTAGTCAATTTGTCCTAAACTGTTCATTTGAATCCAAATTATAATACCCCTACCCTGCTCTCCACCAGGATTTTAGATCCTCCTGATGTAAAGAGGTTTCCCAGAACTGGAGTTTTGTTTAATATTGTTTCTACTTAGAAGCAAGATAAAGCCAAAAGCTTTCAGTAAGTTTTACAACTTCCTCTGTTTTTATCACTTGTTACTACTTGAAAGTTTAAAGCTGTGTGGAAGAAGTTATCTTCCCAAGTACCCAGCAAGCTGCTTAAAATCATGTTTCTGATTCACTCCTCCAAGCCTCCCTGCCAATCTTCCTTGTGAACATTGATTTTAAGACGTCATTCTGTCTCATAGAAATATCCACATCTTCTGTCATAAGTTTCCATTCAGTATTCCCCCACAGAGCCTGCAGTCTCTCTCATCAACCTCTTGCTCCTTATACTTTACATTTGTACAACCATTTATTATTCATATTCACATCCTATGTAATTTTCCTTTCATTTTCGATCTCAGCTTTCTTGATCATTTCCTTATTTTTTTTTCTTTTGCCTCCTATACCTTCTCTTTCAGAGCTAACACTTCTGATTTATTCTAAGGGATTTCTTGGAAACAAGATGTTAGCTCTCAGTGGGATTTTCTTGGCAAAACATTTAAAAAAAAATAAATTATAGATGTCTTAACTGCATTTCTCCTGGCCTTGATTTCATCCTGTATTTCCCTGGTCATCCATATTGATAATTTCTGCCACTTCTTGAATATTTATTTCTTGACTAGATACATATTGTATTTGCTGAGCTCACGGTAATCTGCCTTTGGTACTTTGTACTCATTTCACTTCCCACTGTGTTTTGCTCAGAGGTATGCACAACTACATTGCTGCAGAGATACATATCACTCTGTTTGCCTACAGAGGCAAATAACAGAATGACTGTAAGTTATCACACAGCAACTGAAAGTACTAAGTTTTGTGCCTGGAATGTCTAGTCCCTATGACAAGATGCAAGGGACCAAATTTTCCATTTCTAATTTCTTGACATGAAACTATGTCAGAATATCAATTTTCCACTTTTCAATCTATTGTACTATGTAGTAGTAATGTATATTGCAGTAGATAATGTACTCTGTATACTCTTCCCTTCTGTGAGGTATAAAATTTTACCAACCTATATAGTGATTTTTTACCATAGTCATACTTTTCAAGAAATCATTTTCTCGGGTGGGGGAAGAAAAAGAAAAGCCAAAATTCTCCATAATGCACCCCATCTGACTACTACACTGTATATTCGCATGACATACTTATATTTTTACTTTGTGGGAGAGCAATTATTTGACCTTCATCTCCTCAAAGGGAGGAAATGCCACTGCAACTTTACATTCCTCAATCCTCCCAGCTGTAAAACTGGTGTGAAGAAGCTCCTTAGTATTTCAGGGTTGGAATATCGTATAGCTGCAATACAGACTGTGTATTTCACTGTGTTATGTTCAACCCTGTCTAATCTAGAAAAAGAGTATCCAGCTCTCTTTTGAATTTAAGTTCTCTTCAATCTAAGACAACAACCCAGTTTATTAACCAGAGCTCCTCACCTACCACTCCCCAGCTACAGCATTTGCATCAGGGCAGCAGGGAGTGCTACGCACCCATATATCTCATCCTGACAGCTGAGAAGAAAACTTTGAAAATACATGAAAAATTCATCTAGTGCATATACTCTGAAGTAGTGTGGGATATCCAAAATGCCTCTGCTCTACATATAATTTGTTATACTTTTCTTATTATTGTGTGATGGGTTAAAATAGAGCTTTGAATGAACAGAAGGATGTGTAAATGGGAAAAGAGGGTGCAGGGATATATGCCTGTATATGTGGATGGATGAATGATGAGTAAAGAGAAGAGAAGCACTTGAGTTTGTAAAGAATGGAGACAAAATTGATGCTGAAATTGTCCTCAATGCTTCATACGAGCACTAAAAGAGTGAAACTGGCATTTCAACATTTCCCAGAGAGATTAAAAAAAGCTGTCTGTATTGCACTCACTCCTATTATTTAGGGTCTCTTATTATTTCACTACTTCTGAAAGTCTCCTGTTTGTTCTTGGTTTGGCTGCTGACCAATACAGGGGATTTCTTTACAAAGGGCAGACAGACAGTGGAGTCTGTGGCCTCGTGCCATCACATTATAAGGCCATCGAGTTCTTGCTGTAGACTGCAGCAAACATACCCACATTTGGAGCCTGATGCTGCAAAATGATGAATACATTGGGGAAAGCGCTGCAGAGTTTGCAGGAAGTTGCAAGGGTTCAGTATCACTCAAGCTTAGGCTTTTTGCCCCTAGGATGCATTTTGGCCACCCCTGCTTTTCTCCCAAATGACACGATTATGCCAACAGGAAGGGAAGTAAGCCAGGAAGCTTCAGGATCAAGTCTGCAAGTCAAGGACAGTTCACTCTGGGATTTGATTTTGCACTCTTGCATCATTTCAGCAGATACTGGTGAAGCAGCCATTTTAGGCAGCCAAATACAGAAATAATCACGATCAGTTAAAATATATTAAGTGTGCCCATGCCCAAAATAGAATCAGTGAACAAATACGTTGGGCTTTGGGACTGGGTTTTTTTTGGGGGGAGGTCCCCTCTTTTTAAATTTTTTCTTCTTTTTTTCCACATTTGCATTTGCATTACCCAAGGGCAAGGTTTCTCTGCTCCTTAGAGAGCAGGCACAGCAGTCAGTGATTTCCACAGCAGTGATGACACCACATTGTGAAACTCAGGGCTTTCATAATGTAATGCCAACATGTGCTCTTCAAGTGAATTACACTGTCAGTTTTACATCAGGAATGTTCTGCATCATCACTATCAAATGATGTAGTACTAAATGTCTTTTGAATTGGATAATTTGGACGGACACAATGTGAGTAATGTAACACTACTAAGGATTTCCCTGTTTAAAGAATACCATAAAGGCAACAAAACCAAAGCTTTCATTTAGACTCAGTGCTGTACTGTATCATCACCACTTACTTGAAATGAGCACACTCCTGTCCTAAACTTCAAATGCTTCATGGCAGAGTTTTCCTTCACTATAGATACTAAATGTTTCCCCAGCAAGAAAATAGTCAGGGCTTTTCGTCTAAGGAAGTCTTGATCTCATAGGAAAGAAAAGCTAAAAACCCTTCCTGGGAGGAGAGATTCAGTGGATAAGACCACCAGACTGGGGAGTTGGTGGACCTAACCTTAACTCACGGGCTGAAGGAGGTGGTTTTGCCAGTCTGGCTACAATATGGATGATACACCAGCAGTTTTCTGCTATAGTTTGTACAGTAAGAGATAAAAGTGGAGCTAGTGCCGGTTCCCATCCAAAGCAGACACACAGAGTACATCCAAAGTAAACAACTCTTGGTTTGTTAGATGTCGGTGTTCTTGCCTTGTTCTTGCCCTACCAACAACCCACCTGAAAAGAATAATATTAAGAACTGTCACAAAACTGCAAAGCAAGCCAGCTTCTGATTTTAGTGTCATCAGTTATGTTCACATCAGCAACCCCCTATCTTCCTCTCAGGGGGAAAAAAAAAAAGCTTGAGACAGAGAAACCTGTTTCTTAGGAAACCCATTGAGATCTCTCCTGCTAAGCTGCTTTCAAATATTTTACAGTGAAAATCTTTGTCTGTGCAAATGACCTAGTCAAAGCCTATTCTCTAGCTAAGTTAACCAAACAGGACTTCACCACACTATAACTGGGTTTACACTTTTTGCCCAAAGCAGAATTCAGCCTCATATACTTGCTTCCAGCACAGTTCATTTTTATAGGTTGAGAGCAATTTGCAATGTAGTAGGTGGTAGGAGACAGCAAAAAGATAGATATCTACAGAAAGAGCAAGAATGTTTCAGGAGCACAAAATGATCCAAACATACATTCATTTCTATCCTGACCTGGAATTCCTTGGCTTTAATCACTGTGGCCAAAGATGCTTTCCACATTCCAGTTCCACTGGGAGTAAAGGGCTAAAGAAAAACCTGGTCCCTTTGAAAAAAAAAAAAGTTTTAAAAAAAAAATCACTAATAACTGGTTTATGTTTTTATGTTATAAAACATGAAAAAATACTTTTCTTTTCCAAAATATAAATTCCCAAGCAAGTTAAGTTTTCTGAGTTTTTCTTTTGAGAATAGCTTACCAGAATAGATTTTCAGATGCTCATTGTACTTTATCTTACATATTTTCCCAACAAGAGTTTCTTCTAAAAAAGCGTCACTGCTCTTATTGTACACTATACATACATTGGAACTTGCAAACACATTTAATTAAAAATCATTTAAGATTTACACAATAAATTCTACTGAACACTGGCTGAACAATTGTCTCTTCATAGTCATTTTTTATGTGATTGACCAGGTACTGTGCAGCCTTTTAAAATGCTTCCAAAGTGTTTTCATTTGTGGATCTCAAATAACTTTATAGTAAGATAATTAAATCTAAGAGTATTCCAAAATGAAGTAAAGACAACATCCCATGCACATTTGGTAAGCAGGCACTACAATGCACAGTGCTACTAATAGTGTTAATATTGGCAAGTTACTGGCACAGGTTAGAAATCCTGAAATACAGTCTAAATCTCAGTTGCTAGCTCTAGTAATAAATTACAATATGTTCATTTCACCTTCCCAACAGTGACCACAGATATCATTATAAATCAAAAAAAATACGAAATTATAAATTACGAAAAAAAAGGCACAGCACACGTCTTTATCCATGGAAATGTCTCTGTTCTTTCTGTTAAAATCAGGAAGCAGTGCTTTTTTTTTCATTTTTACAGGGGGTTTTGGTTTTGGTTTTTTTTTTAGTTTTGAAAGAAAACCTTTCCAGGTGAGATTTTCCAGAATTTAATCTGATGAATCTGCCACGTAACATTAATGGATGTTATAGCAATCATACCAGTCAGCCCAATGACTTGAAGTATAGCCAAAAGTTCATATCTTGACTCAATTTTAAACTCCTCAAAGCTTAGAAAACTAAGAAACTTGTTCTCATCAATGTTTGCTATCAGTTTTTTCCCTCTCTTTTCACTCATCAAAAACTTTTAAAGAGTTTCTTGTGTGCCTATTTCTTCTCTGAATTTCAATTTGCTGACAAAGAAAATAATTTCTAAAATAACTGTCACATTCACCACATCTAAATCATCATAATTCCCCCTAACTTGACACGATGTTAACCAGTCACTTTTAAATTTTCTACACCAATCTGAAACAATAAACACAAGCGAGAGCTCAGCTCATCAGCGTTAGCCCACTGTGTGCATCAGCAGGAGGCATCTTGGCTCACATGGCCACTTTCTGAGATGAGTTTTGAATAAATGGGATGTAATTGGCAGGGAAAAAAAAGACAAGAAATGAGAAAGGATAAGCAGAAAAGTTGGAAGGTTCATTCCCCGCGTGCACACACATGCACCATCCTCAACACACGGTTTTCTGCAGAAGAACCAATTTTAGACAAGTCCTCAGGCTGTTGCGCCCGTTCCTAAAGCCGTGCCCGGCTGTGCAACAGCATTAGGTGTCTGTCACATGCTGTAACCGGTAGCGTGGAAAATGACATCTGCAAGCCCATCACGGCAGTCATACCTCACTGCTACCCCAACTACAAGCGGGACGGCGCCGCCTGCCCCTCCTGTGCTCCGGCCAGCTGCCAGGCCCGCCACAGCCACCCCTCGCAGCGCTGCCATACGCTGCCCTGGCACGTGGTTGGGGCTCCGAGCCACCCCGGGATGGGCAACGTGTTCAGGCCACCTGACAGTGGGGCTGAGTGGTGCCCCAGCCCCCAAGGTTACTCTGTTGAGTGATGAGATTGGACAGGGTGCTGCAGGCCCCCCTGAGTGCCTCATCTGCACCCTTTTAATTGAATGTGGCACCAACAAGGGACCTGCACTTGTGCCGCCATAGCTGGTCTGAGTAAAACAATGGTTTTAAAATAATTGCTGTGACAGAAGGCTCATGGCCGCTAAGGGTAACTTGCCACGTGCTGCTCAAGGGGGAGGCAGAAACGCTGCAGTCGGTCATGTGCAGCCCTCTCACCCTCCACACCTCTCCTGCCAGCTTCGCCAAGCACAAACACTGCCGTGCAACTCTGGTTTGCTTTTTTCATTACATTGAACAATTCTAAGAATGCTTTATGCAGTGTTTTATACTTAGTGAAAAAGACTCCTTTTTTGTTCTTAAAAAGCTTGTTGAAATACAGCCCAAATGATTCATAATTATTTGAATTAAGTGGAAGTGTAGAAACCCAGGGCCACATCCTCAGCGTTTGTTCACAGCATAATACTCACACTAAACCTGCAACCCACAGACAAACCTGAAGTGGCTGTAGGCAAGCGCAGGCTATAGGCAACTTTTCCAGCCGCTCCAGACTTCCACTGGGCTGAGTGCCCTATTTGTTTTTTTCCCTTGAATCTTTGAAAAGATCAGATCACTCAATAAACTAGATGTCCTTGCCACGGCGACAGAAATGTCAACAGCACCTGTGTTCAAGAAGTTACTCCTGCGTGACGGACTGCTGTTAAAAGGTAGAAACAACAGTGGCTAACAGCACAGTATTGACAAGATAATCAGAAATCTCAAAGATTAATGTTAGGGGCTGGCAAGGAGAAATTAATGTAAGGGGGAAGATCCTCTTTTGCAACTTTGAATAATTAAAAGTATATATATATACATATATATACACACATGTATGTATGTACATACATATATACATACACACATACATATACACATATGTATACACATATATATACACACATACAGAGTTTGACTGTGAGACATGTGTCCTCTCAGAGGTGATGGCACACTCACTGGAGGAAGCTTACAAGGAGCCAAGAGAAGATGCTCCCAGGCAGCTGGGAGCTTGATGAGAAAGAGGAGATATTCTCTCACAGAAAAGGGTCCATTTTACCAGAGTACAAGGCAGAAGACTCCCACACCTCCTACCTCCCGTCTCTGTGGTGCCAGAGTCTGAAACTATGCTTTTAATTTGTTTTCCCTTGTCTTTAGCACTGATTTTTTTCTAAATAATTCACATAATGCATGCACTTTTGAAGGAGGAAGCTGACCCTGTAACAGACATGTTTTCAAGCCCTAGGGTCAAATTCTTAGTTACTTCTGATATTGTTTCAAAAAGGGCCTCATGTTAATCAGCACAAAAGTGCATCTGAAGATTTTTTTAATGATTTTCCATCAATAATTTAAGTTTTACTATTATTGATGTTGTTTGGCTTTCCTTCTTTCAATTACTCTCCATTGCAGTATGACGTTTTAAGCACCTCAATGTCGAGCCTCAAAACAAAATAAACACATCAATTAAAAATATTGCAACTACCAAAATTACACATATTTTATTTTGGAAAAAATCCCAAATACTAGAAAATTTCTTTAATTTCTTTATACCATATTACAGCCTCTAATCCATTTCCTGGGGCTACAGAACATCTGATTTTTTTATTATTATTTTAGATGAACAAGCTCTCAATACAGTAATGTACATTTTCATTGCCCTAACCTGGAACAGAACCAAGTGCCCTCACTAGAACCGACAGACATCACTCGCACAACAACTGATAAAGCAGAGCTCCTTTTTAAGTAGTTATGCTCAACTTACAGACACAAAGCTTGATCCTGGTCCAACATAACAAACAATGAGGCACAAACTTTCGAATCAACAGGCGTATGTATTTTGGTGGACAGGATATGAGTTGCAGCACCTTGCAAGACAGAGTGCACAGTAAAGTGATTATATTCTCAAACAGTACTCCATAGACAGAGCTTTTTGCTAAAGTTATTAGTTTACACTGTGTGAAAGCAGAAAAAGACAAAATTGTTTTTCTTTGTTCTTGTGCTGTTTCTGACCAACTGATGTGCATCAAGAGTGACGCATGCTCACAAAAGGCAGAAGAGAAGAAAATCTGTTCTGAATCAGGTTTGACTCAAAGAGACCATCAGGTGGATTTTGGGTCTCATCTGTGAGTAGGCTCTCTACAAAAGAGAGTCAAGGTGGAACTGGTTTGTGGTTGCTGCATGGGAATGGAAACAAGAGTAGGAGCTCTGAAAAAATTTCTCACCAAACCTTCCTACAAGATTAGGTTGGGTTTAGCTCCCTGGTCCTTGAGGTGTGGGACTCAGCCCCGGGGGCTTCTGCATGCAGGTTTGAACTAACAGTTGAGTCTGGTGCTTACACTTCAGGTCCCTTGTCTATGAGGTAAAGATGATTAGAGCCCAAAAGTCATTACGGGGTGGTTGTTTTGTTTGATTGTTTGTTTCTTTGTTCAAGACTGTCTGTGACTTCCATGTAGAGATTTTAACTCATGCCTTTGCATTGAAGTTTTGTGCACCCTTTTGCACAGTTGCCTATGACACTGGAGGTTTAACAGGAGATTCCTCAAGGAGAAATCCTATAGCAGCCCTTTTCCACCTTCTCTTCAATGGGAGCACCATGCTCTTTCTCAGTTTTCTCACTCTTTACCCAGTTCCTCATCAGAGGATCCTCTACTGATCGTAGAAGATACTGCAATGTTGCGTCCTAAAAAAAGATAGAAAATCTAGAACAGAAAACATTTTAAAGAGATTAAAAACTGTCAGTTAGTTTAAAGGAAACGGGAAGATACATAGATATAATCATTACTTTGCCTTCTTTTCACATTATTTTTTTCCTAGGCTTTTTTATTGGCATCTGGCCAGCCTGTCATGACACAGTCCAATTAAAATTATATATTATCACAGGTATCCTTTCGCTAGTGCCAATGTTCCCATTGGACAGAAGATTCTTCTGATAGCACTTTAATGTCCACTGTTCAGTGTTTTAATTTCCTGACAAATTTATCATGTGTAATTTACCATCAGGGGTGTTCAATCTCACAATAATAAAAGACAGAGAGTTTGATGTTTTCCACACCATTTAATGTATAGACTCTTCTATTTTTATTTAAATTTGTATTAAAACTGCAGATTCCTCTAATGTATTGCTTTCCTGACATGTACACATCTTTGCCTTTGGTCATGTTCAGAAGATGTTATTGGTCTGTTTAACTATACAAGTCTAAGAAAATATTTAATTATTGTTTCAGTGACAAAAATCCAACTTGTATCTAGTCCCCAATGTGCTGCAGCAACAAACTGAAAGAAAATGCCTGTTTTAAAAGCTTGTATCTCAAAAGAGATATGCAAGTATCATAGAAGTAACATTTTCCCCATTTTACAGTGTGATAACAGAAGCAAGCAGAGATTAATAAAGCAGAAAAAATAGATTAAAAAAACTTGTAAACTTCCACTGGAAGTTTGTGGGAGAGTCAAAAACTTGATAACCAAAGTACAGTTCAGTACTTTCACCACAAAGCTCATTTGTCCTTTCATATGTGTCAAATAGTGTTAGAAATAGCAGGTGACTTTCACGGTACTTTTATTTCCTCCTGACAATCATCTACAGCCAAAATCCTAAATTCTATCCCAGTGAATATTTTAGACAATTTAAAGAATTTCCATTCTTCAGAATTTCTTCAGAATCATTACCTGAAACTTGAAATATTTTTTTCTTGAGTTCTAACAGCGGGCAGCATTTCTGCTTCTCTTTTAACTGAGAAGGATGCTGAGCATGCAGGATAATATACATTTTGAAACTAGACAGAGGCAAAACACCACAATGAATCCAAAAGAATCACTATGCACTGCTGGGACTGTGATTCACAAAGGAAGAAGATTAGAGTCGGTGATTACAGTTCTCGGTATTGTTCTTCTCCCAGCATAGTTAAGTGTAATTTAAAGGCTCTTTAGCAGGAAATTTCCAAACTCACACAAACTATCTGTGGTCCAAGAGGATCTTCCCTTAGACCTTCTGAGCAGTAAGTCTCACCTAAAACAAAAAGGCAATATACACAAGATAGCTGCAAAAACCCCGAAGTTGGATTTTGCTTGTCTACATAGAAATATACTGACGCGTGCCTGAACATACCTTTATATTAACAGCAAGAAACACCCGTACAATAAGTATCTTCCGAGGAATGTAATCTAAAGATGTCAGATCACTATACTCATGAATTTCATTCACCATTAAAGATTTTACAGCCTGATTTGTGAAACACATTTACTCCACAGCACTCTGCCTTCTACTATTTAAGAAGCTATTTTAAACTTCAGTGTCCATGACTGTATGAAACATACATATTCCTGTTACATAAACTACTAAACCTTGAGTACTATTCTGTTCCCAGGAAACGTAAAAAATTTACATACCTCTGGCTGAATAAAACACATTTAAACACCTCCAGTTTTCTTTGTTGAGGAGCACTTTCCCATTTGACCAGGACAAATGAATAAATTCACAGCCACCTGCGATCCAGAGCAGATGTCTACAAGTCTTTGCATCCCCTTGATACTTGCATAACTCTTTTGAGCTACAAGCTTTTAAAACAGGCATTTTGTATTTATATTGGATGACCAGATACTGAACTGAATCCACTACTTTATTTCACATCAGGTATCAAACATTACCAGCTTCCAAATGTTACTGAATTTTGTTTGAGATTAGAGGGTAAAGAATACATAAGCCCTTTACCAAACTTCTCAGTCAGTATTCGCTTCTCTGCTCCTCAATTATCCTGATCTCAGCCTACAGATACATGAGGGATCTACATGTCTAGCAAAGCCGCACAGAACCATGTTTTCTCTTTTATGGAAAGAATATTGCAAGCAAGGTGAAAAACAGTTTTAAGTAGTATTTTTACTGATTTTCCATTATAATTTTATGATGCTTATAAATTTATAATTCCATACACAAGCTTATTAAGGTTGAAGGCCCGTAGGAGATTCTTTTTATGAACAACAATTTTTTTTCCAAGCCTTGACTGGAATCATTATGAAGGATCCCAAGACACTTAATTCCTACATGGTAGCAGCTGAGGCTGTCAGCAATCCCTTGTTTTGGACAGCATTCTAATGATAAAAACCCGTACTTCTGGGGACACCTATCCCTGGGTGCTGACAAAAAATCCCATTGATGAATCCATGGATTTGCTTTTCTCAACTCTGTGAGTTCAAGGCCTGATTCTTCTTTCCTATACATCAGCTGCGCTCCTTATTTACACCAGGATACAGAGATCAGAGTTAGGCCATCCGCAGGTAACGGTTGCTACGTCTTACAATTTATGTATCAGCCTGGACACAAGATTCTCTATTTGGCTATATGCTGTCAATTTAACTGAGTCAGCTCAGAAACACAATGCAGCCCCTCTGTGTGTTATCTGGAGTTTAAATATGCCTGTACCTGCAAATATCCTTGTGTTGCTTATAGGTACAAGTAGGGAAAATTCTGACGCTCCGTCCCCCGGCACAGAAATGTTTTCTGCTTCATTGCATCCACCCCCTGCCCATGTCAACTGCGAGTAGCGTGAAGCCCACTTGCCCTCGCACTCCTGTTACCCTGTCGGTCACAAGACAAGCAACCTGCTTCCAAACCTTTGCAAGTCACAGAGGTTTCTCTCTCTGACAGAAAACAAACCAAATCGAAAAACAGGGCAAGTACCCGTGGGTCACTGCAGGCGCAGCTGACTCCTGGAACAAGCACTTTAAAGAGGCAGAGGTGCAGGTATGCACCGCCTGACCGCAATTCACCTCCTCACAGCAAACAGCAAAAGCAAAAAAGGCACCTGATGAGACATATGGGAATGACAGGGTCAGAGAAAAGGGGGTTAACAAAGGGAATATGTGTATGAAATGTAAACCGCAGAGAAGGCTCTTTTGCACTGAGAAACATGTCAACAAGAAGAGCGATTTCCAGACCTCTCAGAAGATGCTGGAGATACAAGTCAAAGGGCAAGTGGCTGTAATCCAAGTTGGGAAGTGTTTTTGAAGGGGAAAAAAAAACCTAGTGGTCAAGAGATCTGTGAGACCTGTGGCAGAACCAAAAATTATGATGGGGAAGGGGGGAAAGTTGAAGAATAGTGGCATAAGTATTAAAAAAAACCAAAGAAACAAAGACATTTTAAAAAGCTAACTTTGAAATTACCATTTCTTTTCCTTCCCGCTGTTAACTCTTTCCCAAGCTCCTACTGAGATACTTTGATCTCTTCTACTTTATATACAAGTACGTATATCTACAGTATTTAGATTTTCTTACCAACGTTTCGTTTCTACCATTCCGCTCATCTCTTCTACCATAATTTTCATACAAATAAAAGCCAAATAACAACATATCTTTCCTAATTTATTGCCTTCATTCAATTTGTTCTCATCCTCTTCCTTTGTCTCTCTTTCATTCCCTATATAGAATAACATATCCTTTCCCCACACACACATATTTTTTCTTTATTATAGAATCACAGAATAGAATCATAGTATTATTAAGGTTGGAAAAGACCTCTAAGATCATCGAGTCTAACCATCAACCCAACACCATCATGTCCACTAAACCATGTCCCTAAGCGCCTCATCTACACATCTTTTAAATACTTCCAGGGATGGTGACTCAACCACTTCCCTAGCTGCTACTTTAATTCTAATGACTATTTCTTTGCCTTTTTTAATAGCCAGAGCCTGCCTTCTAATTTTTGGTCACCTACCCTTCTTTCTCTTTCTCTTTGCAGTCTGCAATACAAACATGCACACATACACACACTACCTTCTCTCCTTCCCATATATTGCTGCCCCTCCACCAACATACAGCCACCGCCTCCACTCTCACTGTCTCATCTCCATCCAACTCTCCTTCCTGTGTGAATTCAGACATCCTTCCCTTGGAGAGCCGTGTCCACAGAGAGCCACTCCTCTGCTCTGGGCTCCTGGCCTGAGCATGTCCCCTGCTTGTCTTGAAGTTACGTTGCACAGAAAAGACAGATTGAGAGAGGAAGGAGTAGCTGGAAACTCATTAGCCTCCTGACTGTCTCTGGACCCTAGCTCCTGCCTTTTCAAATATGGAGTAAGTGGAAGGAGCAGCTGGTAACCGCAGATCACCATGGTGGTACATCCACCAATAGTAACCGAGAGGGTTTTTGTATTTTCAGAAAGCAAGAATAGCTAAATAGTAAATAGCTCAGAGGAAAAGATTGTTTTGTTTTTATTTAGAAGTAGGGGGAAAAGAAGAAACATAACCTAGACTGACTCACATCATTATGAATCTAGATAAGCTCTAGTGCGTTCAGAGAAGTTACTCCAAATGGAGCATGATTACAGTAGGTGTCCAAAAATTCTCCTTTTTGTTAACGTACACTGTAACGACTGGGTTATATGTTAGGTGCACTGAAGGTAACTACACATGCATTGAGATACAAGCTTTTGAACATGCAGGATGGCAAGAGCTGAAACTGCATTCAGGAGCTGACTGTGAAACATTGGAGAAAAAAAAAGGTAACAAAATAAACAGTACAATTATCTCCTGACAACTTCCTGACAGACTTCCTCAGTTGCGGACAGAGTAATTTATAGAAAAATTATGTACTAATTAGCATTTCACTTTTCTTCGGCATTGTCAGAAATGTAAATATACCCAATAATGAGAAACGGCTAATTCCTCTATTACAGGTAATTTTCCAGAGGATCACAGAAGTAATTTATTGCTTACTGTGAAAAATATATGGTAGTGGTGACAGCTAGTTGCTTTCCCACCTTCTTCATCTACACACCATTTTCCTTCTACTTGCAGTTTGGTGTTGCACATAATTCATATGGCATTCACATCAGTCATGTAAGAAAAAATGGTGTAATAAGGCCAGCCAGCTAGACCTCCTGTGAGATTTCCCCAGTACTGCATCCAGTTCCCCCAAAACAGACGGCCATTCTCCCTCCCTTCTCAGTGCAACAGACCTTGCATCAGTGCCTAATTTGTATTAGGAATTACAGGCAGGGAAAAGACTTCATATGAATGAAGCTGGCTTGAACAGTTTTCTCCTCCTTCCCAACATAAGGTTTTAGCCCCTCCAAATTCTGGTTGCTAAAATGTCACATTATTAATTTCCTCTTTTGCAAATTTGGAAGGCAAAATAGGTAGTAGGACAGAAAAGAAATATGAGTCCATAAACACAATATCCTTACTCTACTACTACACACAGTTATATTTTCTTCTGTCCTGGTCCTTCTTAAAACTGTTTGCATCAGGCAAAATCTACTTGTGGGAGTGAGAGAGGAAGTGCCCTCCTGCCTATGGAAAGCTTTACTAAAATTCAGCCTGAGTGCCAGGTGGGGGTCGTGGGGGAAGATGACAGGGAGATTTCTCAGAAATGAATTTATTTTTCTTAGAGAAGACTTTGATTTTTAATGTTGAGAAATCTAACTTTTCCTCTTTTTGTCTTTTTAATATTTCTTTTAGTTATAATATATTGATTGTGTTTAATTAAATGTCACATTGCATTGAATTCCTGATTCTCACAGACTCCTTTTACAGGGCCATGCTACGTGTTAGATCATCTGTGAACACCCTATATTAGTCATTTCACATAGCACCACAGACCAAACACAAATGCTGAGATTCCCAAACAAACTTGATTGATTTGGGCCACTGAAAGCCAGCAAACAGTGTATGCCCAAGTCTCCTGCAACATTCTGAAAATCTCTGCAAACCATTCTAAAGCCCAGCTATAACTTAAATATATAAACTGCTATGTATATTTTATATATAAATACACTACTATATAGATAGGTGGGAAGTGAATCAAGTCTGGTTAGAAATAATAAACAAAGACAAAGTAACAGAGCAGAATGGCTTATAGCTCCACTGGGAGCTGCCCAGGAACAAGAAGCACTTAGTACTGGTATGAGACAGAGACAAAATAAAATTTTTCTATTTAGCACTGGTATCCTTCACCTGGATAAGAAGGCAAAAATGTGCAAATAAAAAAAGACATCAGAATAACAAATAACTGCAGAGAGTCACTCCGGACCTATTCTGAAACAACAGAATACACTTTAAAAAGCAGTAAAACCAATAAAAATCCAGTCATCTTGAAAAAGGAGAGTCTTCGCTGCAATAAAGGCAGTCAATAAAGAAGCTCTCTCATTTAAACATCAAATGCACATTGTTTTGCAACACCTGTTATTCAGCCATAATAGCTTTCTTAACCTGTCAAAGTGTTTAAGCTGAGGAAAAGAAATGGGCCTCCAGCTGTGCACTTCGGTGGAGAAAGCCTGCGCAAAGCGATATTAGTTTAATGAAATGTGTACAGATTGTAATTGTGGTAATAAGAGGGCAATTCCCTGAGGGGCAGTAGGAAGGCGGTGAGTGCAGTCAAGCAGGAAACAGAAGCTGCAGACTGGAGAGAGAGACTGATATCCCGCGTATGGACCCTCGCTCTCCAACCTGCTTGCTGACTGCACAGCCCTACCAGATCTCCTCTCCAGCAAGCCCCAGGACCGCCCCATGCCCATCCTTACCCATCACCCTGGAGTACTTCCCGGAGAAGAGACCGAATACAGTCTGGCTCTTAACAGTGTAGCCTGCTGATATCCATAACACAGGCTCATAAATACGTGTGGATATGGAAAAGCAGGACAAAAGAGAAAGTTAGCGCTGGAGCACACTGGTGTGTCTTCCACTGCTCTGCTCTTTTAAGCCTGAGACTCTGCAGTGCCCAGTAAGCTACAAGGCATGTTTTCCCAGGAAAAGAAATTCTCAGAGTCCTGGAAAAATCAGAAACAGCACTTAAGGAGGAGGTGAGGAAAGAGCAACATCAGACAACATATGGACCTTTCCCTTCTGTTTCTTAAAAGAAGGACGAACGCTTCAGCTTGCTTGACTGTGCAAGCACAACAAACCCAGTCATACCAGGCAGATTCCTACATGAAACCTGCCAGTGCTCAAGTCCATCCCAGGGTCGCCTAAGAGAAAACGTCAAAACCAACAACACTCATCACAGCAAGTACTATTTACAAGAGCTTCTGAGCTATGAAGTCTTTATCAGCTGAGCCTGCTGTAGTAATTTGACAGTGTAATTCAATAAATCCATCCTCGCGGTAGTTTAGTCAGCCTAGTGGTTGTCACCGAGATGCACGAGCTTCCAGGAGTACTTTTGTAAGCAAACACACCTCTCTGTCCCTCCAGCCTGTGAATAGCTCAGCAGCCAGCAAGAGCTAAGGTGGAGAGGCAGAAGCAAAGACTGACTTTCTTTTCATAAATGTGGAGGTATTTGGGAAATATGGGCAAAAAAAGACAGCTCAACTCCTTACAGAATACAGAGATAAACCGTAACTAGAGAAGGCTGAAGAAGCTTGGGCGGGGGGGGGGGGGAGGGGGGGGGGGCGGGCACTGAAAGAGTTTGCCAGAAAGCTCTGGGATTCAGGCTATTTCAGCTTTCTCCCTAGCTCAGCACTTCTTGTGCACGTGGAAAAGGACCAAGGACCTGGGAAAGCGGCTGCAGGACTGGAAGAAATGCAGGACTGGAAGAAATGTTTTTGGAACAACAGAAAGAGGGTGACGGGGAGGCCAGGAGGGTCTGGAGAGGCACCAGGGCAGAGATGGAAGGAAACTGAAAACAGATTAACTCTCAAGATCACGGACTGCTCCTGGCTCTACCACGGGCATGTAAATACACATGTACATGTACAAAAGCAGAAACAAATGAATAAAATGATGCTTCATGGAACTCTAGAGTGCCTTTGACTCTGGGGGACAGCACCAGATAACCTCCAGAGGGCCCTTCCTAACTAAATTATTCCAAATTTCTATATAAATACTGGGCAGCAAAGGCGGGAGGAGGGCCGGGGAGAAGAGGAAGGACCAGAGCTGGAGACAGAAGAAGGCAGCAATGAAATCAAGGAAGAACTAATTACAAGAAGGTTAAAAAAAAGGTATGAGAGAAAATGAAAAAAATTTAAGACATTTTAGACTGAAAAAACATAAGCACCAAAACCAAAATCATGGCCCAGAAAAGCATCAAAAAAAAGGAAGAGGCAGAAAATGGGAAATATTTTATTTTATAGGCATAAAAGAAGGAGCTGAAAAGAGGAGAAGGAAAAATAGATGTCAAGCTAAAGGAAAGTGCAAGTTAAATGCTGTGTTTGGAGTTCAGGGTGGGGAGAATTTTCAGCTGGGATCATGATTCAGGAATAGAAAAAAAAAATTCATCCAGTTTCTCCTAGCAGTAACAAGTACTATGCTGCCTTCCCATTCTGAAAATTGTCTTATTTACCAGTGATATGCTAGGAAAAAAAAAATCCATAGCTTTATTAGATGATTTGCAGAATAATGTTTTTTTCAACATGTGCAACTCGCCAATGAGCACTGTATTTTCTGCTGTCAATCAGAAAAGCAAGTGAAAAATGTAGTTTGGAAAGCCACCACTCCTCTGAAAAGGTGAAACTCATCCGAGTGGTGAAACCCATTGTGCCTAACACTGCTCAGAGCACTACTGACACCCTTTTATAGAAAATGTATCTGTGATATACGGTAGGGAGAGTACTTCCTACAGCTGCTGCAGGCGAGCACAAAGAGATATTGCAGAGATCAAGGGAATCTCAGCTATTTATTTTAGATACAGTTGGAAGGTTAACAAGGGCTATCATTGTTTCAGACCTTCACTTTTCCAACTCTGCAACATGTAAGTCTGCTCCTTTTACGCCAGAACAAGCCGGAGCTACCTGTTGCTATTTAGTGACATTAGCGAGCTGCGGACCTCAGCAGCACCTGAGGGAAGCTTGTGAGCTTTTTAATTCCTTTCCCTGATTGTAAGGAATAGTTCGCAATGTGATGGTTGTAATTAGGACAATGTTGAGAGCATGGCAACAAGGTTCATCAGACTCAGAGCAACTACAGTTGCCCATGGAAAAATTTATGCCACCGATACAGATGTCACAGAGCTCCTTTCTACATGCCTTCACAACTTCTTCAGCTACAACAACTCTTGATCCAGGCTAACTTGGGTGACACAGCTAGCAAAACATGTGGTGTGAAAGGGACTGGAGAGCAAGGGAGGGATGTAAGGCAGTGCTCTGCTTCTCCATCCCATGTCCCTTTTAATGATGGTTGAGAGAATTGCTCAGACTTCTCCAGCTGAGGCCTCAGTTGTGATGTGACACCATCACCTCTCATCAGTCACATCTCCTTCTGAGCCAGGATGTCACGGAGGACAATGTGACTGATGCAACCTGACACACCGTGTCACCATGCCAGGTCTGCCAGCTGGGAAACTGAGAGGGAGGCAGGGAAAAAAAAGAAAAAAAAAGAGGGAAAAAAAAAAGAAAATAGAAGATAAAAAACAGGCTTCAGAAAAGGCATTCCTCATCAGACTTGCCATATTTAGGGGGGTTGTTTTGTTTTTAGGAAAGGTTGTATTGCCTGCAAAAGCCAAAAACAAACCTACAGAGCAGAAAAAAAAAAACAGACTGGGGACAAATCAGTCACCAAATAGCCTACTGAAGGTCTGCTAGAGGTTTCGGCAGACCTTCCATAGTGAACGGGGGGACACAGCAAGGCCGTCAGGTCTCTGTGCTGTTTTAAAAATCCACCATTCTCTCTTTTACCCCTGCTGAAAAACTGTGCAAGCACACTGAGCCTTTCCTCAAAGGGAAGATTCATGCCCCTAAGGACTGCTCTAAGACATGCATCAGATGTGTTCTCATTTCTGAAGTGAGAAAGCAGAGAAAGACACATTTGTTTATCTTTTCCTTGAAAATAATAAAAAAAAATAATTCAAGACTATGCATAATTATGAAAATAAGTATACACTCATACATTTCTGCAATACATATATTAATATTGGCTGAGTAGAGGGACATTTGGATGCAGCTCTCCCACTGTTGGAGACAACCCCATTGCTTCTTCACTGCAAGCTGGTGAAGAAGCTCTACAAAGCAAGGAGATTTACCTTGTAAAAAGTCTCCTTCTACAGTCAGACTCTGTGACTAAAGAACTTATGAGTCACAGGAGCTTCAGTTAATGGTATCTCAGCCAATGCCACTTCTGCCACAAGTGCATGATTTGCCTCAGTCATGATTTAACAAATCTGAGATGGCTATATAGACAAATTTAGCAAAGAAAAGGCACAAGCACTTTGAGTTAACAGTGACAAGTCAATTTAGAACAACTTACTGCTTTTATTTTCTTCTTCATTTTTCCACCTATCCCATAACCCAAATAGCAACAACTGGATGCTTGCATATAAAAAGTTGCAGCACCACGCAACCACACAATTGAAAAATCAAATAGTGGAATATTCACATCAGTTTCCGCTCCAACTTCAGCTAAGCTACATTTTACATATTGACCCAGATTTTACTAAATTCAGTCCCTGTTTTTGAACAAGCAGCTTTTTGACACAGAAAGTGCTGTCACTGGGATGCCAGAGTAATTGTCTGCAGACACAATGTGGTACATATATTTGCAATTTAACAAGCATTGTGCCTGCCAATAATCACCAAGAGAAAAAGTTTTAGCTAAGTAAGATCAGCCTGAAATTCTGGCACATTACATGTTGTAGTTTTTGTTGCTATTTTCATAGCTAAATGCAAATTTGAATTTGCAAGAAATACCATCTGAGTGCCATTACCTATTCTACAAATTCCTATCATATAAAGTACCAGTCTTAACAATGTGAGTTTCTGATTTTCTAACGCCTTAATTACCAATATTAATTTTTTTAATACCAAAATAGGCAAAAGTTAAATGTTAGTGTCAGCAAAAATCATGTCTCTCTTCCTTTTTCCTCCCTAGATAGTGCTGAAACATGCAGTCAGCCTGAATTGTCCTGACCGGACAGCCCCGTACTGGCCGGCAGGCATTCCTATCTAGTCCTTCTCACTTATCAATTGGCTTTGGGCAGTTTAGCTGCTGATGCCAATCATTGAGTGAGAGGTTTTATAGTGACATCTGCCTGTCAGCGAGTCTGACTGTTTGTCTTCCAGGGCAATTTTTCTTCTCCTTAAATGTCAGTTTGTTTAACCATAGTCCGGTCACAGCTGCCAACTACATGCCATGGTAGCATTTCCAGTAGAAAACAAGAAAAGAGAAAATCTATTAAATACGAAAACATTTAATTCTGGCTTAGCCTCAGGCTGCACCATCCTCAGGGACTGACTCAAGCTCATTGCTGATATCAACAAATTCTTTTTATTGTCTTGTTGCTCTTTTGCTTTAATTGATTTTATTGTTAATATCATACTGACAGTAATTTGCAGATGACCCACAGCCAGCCAGGGTTGGCTAGAGAGCCACTATTTCAGTTATGGTGCAGCTCCCTCTTCTTCACTAACAGATTCCTGTCCAGAAGACATGCACTAGCCCGCTTCAAAAACAAGGTCTTGATTCCATTTTGTGAAAATTATCCAGCTCTCTTTCTAGGTAGACAAAAAACCTATTTTATTGGCCTTACTTCCTACCACTGGTGAAGTACTTAGAAGTTTAACCATCTGAACAGCACTGCTGACCAGTATTACCTGCATACTGCTTTAAAATTAAATTCATGTTTACACTTAGCTTGCTGATTTCTTACCTTTGGTATTTGTGGAAGGGCTGAAATGTTAGCTCCCAAAAGGTACTAAATATTAGCAGAATTATTGGGGAAAAAAGGCAGGAAAAGGAAAGACTAGTGCAGATTTGAAACAGGCCAGTACCTTACAGACTGCATTAAGGGCTTCCAGAATTAAACCCACAAATATTAGAAGAGATGCAAACAGCCAAGGGATGTACCCTCTACGTGATAGAGCCTCCCATGCGGTCCCTTCCCAGTGCATCAGCAGTCAGTCCTGCCATGGAGAACAGGGTGGCCACCCAGCTCTCAGCATGCTGGGGAGATGTTCACCGCCACTGTTAGTGACAGCGTCACATGTTGTGATATTGAGCAAAAGTCACTTACATGCACTGGTATGTTCATATCTCTTATCCAGGTGACTGAGTGATCACGTGTGGCCCCAGCTTTCAGAAGCTGAACAACACGATGAAGCTACAAATACTCAGCTGAATTTTCAAATAAGTACAAATGCAAGTTTGTACATTCAGCTTCAGCCCTACATTCATTTTAAGTTATTTTTTGGTAACAAATTTTGCAAATAAATTTATTAAAAAGATCAATCACCAAAACTCAGTATGTAACTACAACATTTTAAAATAATCAAAAAGTCATATTTACAAGCTATTGGTAACCAAAATTTACTATTTGGAGAAAAACCATACCCAGTCAGAATAGAATGGATTGAAAATACCAAATGTTCACAGTGATACTCTCATAGTAAAAGCAAGGAAAACAGTTAAAATGCAGAGACAAAAGGAAAAACCTTGCTCATAAAGTCCAAATATCACCATTTCCCCGGTCCATTGTAGGATACATGAGGCATACCAAAAATACATGACAGAGTTTAGAGACAGTTTGCTTAAAAGAAGCTGAAATTCAGATCAGGTTCCAATGTCCAGGTATCAGGTCCATCAACACTATCGTCTTACTCCTTTATCTTTACCACAGTCTTTGAAGGAGATTGAAGCCAGCAGCCTGAATATGAAATGCTGCCTCTACACAGCCACCCAGATTTGTGTTTCAGATTCATTTTCTCCTCTTTCTTTTCTGTTTATACCTCTCATATTTTTAATTTCCTCCTTTGTAAAAACCTACACTTTATCTCAAGCTTCTAGCCAGCCAGATAATTTTTCTATCTTTCTGTGTATTTAACACTGGACTGACATGAAAATTAATAATCCATCTGAAAAACGTGCGTGTACCTGTATGCACTACTGAGGCTGGGAGACCCTATTGACAGAGCGGTCTATTAGTGTTATGCAATTACAAGACTATTTCCCTCAAGTAGCACTATTGGTTTTTAGCCCAATTCTTTAGAAGACCCACACTGCTCAAGCCACAATCCAGAACTACTACTGAGGGCAAAACAAGAAGCGAAGCCCTAGAGAGAGTGCTGACTGCCAACAGACCTGCATTTTTACCTTCCCTTTCATTAATCCACCCTCTCTTTTTTCATTCCACTATTTTTGTCACTTCCCAGATTTTTACTTCACTTTTTTCCTTCTGGAACTTGGCTAAGTCTTCCTTCCCTCATGCTTCTTTTTTTTTTTTTTTATATTCTCTCTTATTCCAACAAATGCTCCATAGCAGACAGATTCATTCATCTCTAGCACCTTATCTGGTGGAGCATATGTTTCTTTTCTTTGAGGTCAGATTAACTATTCCTTATAAATGGTACAAGGAAGAAATATGTGTTGGCAGCAAGTTCTACTACTCTTAGCCATCATTTTTGTCCACTGCATTAAGCCAATTTAACATGCTTAAACATGCCTTTTGTCAACAGCAACAAAAGCAAAAAGCAGCTGAACTCTAGTTAATAAATCATTTTCTGGAGGTAGAAACTGCTTGAGAAATATGATGCCAAGCAGTTACTGCATGTTATTCTTAGGGAGAGGAAAAATGAGGAGAAAAAGTTTAACCAGCTTTCTGTGATTGTAAAAGGTGCTTTCTATATATATATGTCTGTGTGTATACTCATTGAACTAATTAAAAAAAGAGATCACACTGAAGTCCAGTATGTCCCTTTTGACATGGATTCACCCATCCCCAGTTGGTCTTATTTCCTAATTAGAGAACCAATTCATTGGTATTTAAATTTGAAATATAATATCTACCCATTAGGCCAACTCCTGCAACTTTTATGTATATATACATATATGTATGTGTATACATTAAAATAATATGCAAAACAATATAGAATTTAAAACCCTGGAATCACATGACAGGGAACCACAGCATTTTCCACTAGCTCATAGCTTTCCCTGTCCACAGGAAAGATCCAACAACCATAATAACGAAGAAGCACTTAAAAAGAAGTAAAGATGTTTTAGAAGTTCCTATTTTAAAACCAGACAAATCATTACTTTAATGGCTGGGATGGACCAAACTTAAGTGAAAAGCAAGTGAAAACAATAAAAGCTGGTTAAGCACCATATTACAATCTGTCATTAATCTGTACTGGTTATCTAAAAAGATCAGGAAGAACAGACAGGAAGGATGAAAAGAATGTGTCTGTCTTCATCTTTTCTAGCTACCCTATCCTTGTTTCAGATGGTCAGTGTAAGCAACAGTATACAAAATGTAGATTTCATACCAGGACTACTGTATTACACCCTGTGCAGGCAAATATTGTAGGAATATATTAGCACCTTTGCAAGCCTGGCCAGACAGGCATTACAAGCTCCTGTAAGCTAGAACCCATAGAAGAGCCCTTAAACATAGTACGCAAACAGGATTTTTAATCAACTTATTTGCCTTATCTACTTCCTGCCAAAAATACTGCCCAGCTGTCCTGTCTTCAGAGACGGTTCCTACCTTTCTCACCATCCTCAGAGTGCATGTCACCACTGAGGAAAAGTAAGTGCGTTGTTTCTGAACATACCAGTCTCTGTGCCATTCCTCAAAACCAGCACCTCATCCCCTTGCTAAAGAGAAGGAAATAACTCTTGCAAATCTGTACCAGCATACATGGTACTGAGCAAAAGATACAAGGAAATTAGCCTAGAAATCCAAGATACCATTAATTTAGAGACAATCCTATCTCTGCTGGGGAGCGGTATCAAGAAGTGGATAATATTGAGAAGGAGAAGAAATACCTAGAGTTGTTCTGGCTGTACTGCATTTCTAGCACAGGGAATTTTGCTGGTTCCCAGGAAACTTTGACAAACTGGAATGTACATACCCAAGGCTGTAACAGTATCATCCAAATTACATGCAACTATACCATTAAAACATTTTTATGTTACTGCATCCCCTTCTGAGGATATTTTTTTTTTGCCACTTATTTTTTTCCAGTGCTAACCCTTCTTTCCTCCTGGTATTACAATGGATTTAATCTTCCAAAGGCAATTAGAAGAGAAATTGGAAGTTTGTCTACGTTCAGTGTCTGAGTTCTGTAATAACAGGAAAGTAAGGACTAACATGAAGTTTTTATAAGTACCGAATTAAATATACATTTAAAAGTTAGTAGTTTATGAAGTCACATGTGAAACTCTATATAAGAGCTTGTACTAGAAAATTAAAAAACAAAAAAGTCATCATCCATGAAAAGCAAGAATCTGGCTTCTTCCACGTGCAAAGTCATTTGTTTTTAACTGCATTTCCCCACACACACTGTGGCTGGTCTTTTCAAAGTTTGCAACAAAGTTAATGAAAAAAAAAATGTAACCATGATAAAAAAAAGTTTAGACAGTTAATAAATTTCAAGCACTTGGCTTTTTCATTAACCGTGCCTCCTCTAACATCTCCAGTGCTCTTACCTGTTTTTGCCAAGGGAGAAGAGCAGAGAGGACTATTACCTACAGTTTACCATTTCCTTTCTAAATGCAACACAGCTGCAACCCGGAGTGTGTTGCAGCTTCCAAGCAAAGCCATTATTTGCTGCCTGTCTTCTGTACTTCAAGGAATATCAATTCACTCCCAGGAAAAGAAAAACATATAAACAAACAAACAAACAAACCCCAAACCTCCAGTATTTCCAGAGATGTACTGGAAAGTCCTGCAGCCAAGGAATTCTGATATATAGTGGGGATTTTGCCTGGTAACCAAAAGAAGATATGTTTGCATACAATAAAAATGAGAGTAATCGGAGCTGGAAAAGACAGCTTGGCCCAGATCACAAGCAGTGCTCAGAGTGCTTGGTATAACTCCAAAAAGAAAAGCATATAAAGGTAGTCTCAGAATATTTGAGTGCTTCTCCCACCTCTGAGACCACTCAGTTCCAGGCAGGTCTAGTTATGAATTAGAGAAATACTATGTTTGCAGAGGAAAACCTGAGAGAGGTATAAGAGTGACCAAATCAAGCACTTTTTTTTCCCTCTTCCATAGCCAGAAGTGGAAGATGGGGTAATATGTGCTGTTTCTGTCCCCCAAAATAAAGTTTGAAAGAATTTTGAGTCTCTGAAACACTAAGAATATGGTATAATCCCAGACACCACCAGCTTGTGCTCCACCCCTAAATTCGTTATTAGGCTTGCACAAGATAGCAGGACCCCTAAGTTTAAGCTCTCTCACTTCTTCCCTCACAGAACCTGAACTCCTCCTTACACTGCTATGAAGTTTGGGCTTAATTTTCTGTACTATCCTAGGATTAAGCTGAAGGACAACTGGCTATTTTATCCAGCAAAACCTGCTCTGGGCAAGGAAAGAGAATAAACATTTCACTGTTCTCACCTCCAAAGGCTGCTTTTTGTGCCTACTGTTACAAGGACCACTCTAACCAGCAAGCCACCTACCTAGAATAAAGGTCATTTATGGAGATTGCAGTCTTTTGGTTTTTCCTGCCCTTTTTCTCTGGTTTAGACCAGACAACACTACATTTATTGGTACGTTTCTTGCAGACAGTTGTCTCACTAGTATAGAGCACTGAAATGGCACGTTCTCCTCAGGTTTCCCCATGCATCTGGGTGTACGAATTCAAGGGTGAAACTGTCCCATGTCTTTGCATCTGCCAGCTGCAGCAGTTCTGACTGCAGGCAGAAGATGGCAAACCTAAATCAATGTCGGGGCATTGACAGAAGGGGAAAGCATTGGATGCAGTCATGACAGACTGGTGCGTTTGCAAGTGGGGTTGCATTCAAGAAACACTTGTACATGGGGGAGACCCATGGCACTTAATTCAAGCCTGATCCCTGCACATACTGTCAGCAGGAGGGAAAGAGTAGGGAATCTCGAACACACCCTCCCTCCTTGCTGTCCCCCTTCCAGAGAGCATGGGCAAAGGTCGAAGTAAGAAGGATTGCTTTCCCCTTGAGCCAGTCAAGCGATCAATGCAAGTATATCATCATCATGTCACAACCCCTATGATTCAGAGACTCTTAACAGAACTCTGAGAGGCATTCACAGAAAAGGTATGTTTCCTCTAAAGACTGACGGACTGCAATGGAGTTGCTGGTCTCTTCTGCTCTGGCACATTTTGGCTTTTTGCAGAGTGCACCCGAGAAGCGCATCACTGACCCACAGGCAGAAGCACAGGAAAAGCTAACATCCAGCCAACTCAGAGTGGGGGTCTGCAGTAGTATTTCCCCCAAATACTTGTAGTGTTTGCATATGGCAGATAATTTCTGCTGGAAAGACATGCATTTTTCAGCCGATGTCATTCTGTAAACATTCTTACCAACCAAAAATGAAAGAGGCAGTGGGGATTTTGGTGCCTCTTATTTGTCCACTCTCTATGGAATAATTTTTTGCTGAGTTTAATCTCTCTTTCAAAGCAGCGTGTGTTGTCCCTCATCCTATTCAGCTAATGTATGCACATTTGTAGAGAATGTCAAGTTCCTTTGATAGTACAGATAAGGGAATATTTCAAGATTTTTAAAGAATGAACCCTTATCATAACAATAATGATGTTAAATATAATTATACTGTACTTTTCACTCAAACCAGATTTTTAAAAAATGAAAAATCTTGGAATCGTCATTAAGAGATTCAGCAAATTTTGATTTGATCCATATCTGACAGACATATGTGACTACACAATTTATTCCAAGAAAAGGAAGGGGAAAAAAAAGCCTCTTTCAAAGATTAATGGTTTCCTTTGGGCCTATCTAGCAATCTTATTTAAAATCCTCAAAGGAAATTCCAAATTTGGAACAACTGCAGAATATTGGACAGTGGGATGTGGAAAAAACAAACCTGTCTCAGCTTTCTACACCAAGCCAAATAAGCTTCCCTTATTCACTGTATCTCCATTAAATAGCTAGCATACAATATGACCATGAAGAAAACTCGTAACCGTTGCAACATGTTGTTTACTTCCAGTGTTTGATATTAAAACAGATTATGTTAATATCTAACTATTTATCATTTCACAGACCTTCTTAGTCAATCGTTTTCAAGTCCAATTAGAAATTATAGTGTAATTATTTTTGTTGATTTTTGTGGGTGTTTTTTTTTAAATGGAGCAGTATTAAATAATCTTACTCCCCTGGTATAAATCATCATCAACATGGTGCATCTTCACAGGATGGCACTCTTGTCTGAGTGTTAAACAGCAAATGCACCAAACATCTAAACATAATTTTTTATCATTTCCATCGTTTTTTTTTTTTTAAAAAGTACATTCATAGTAATATTCATGCCAAGTAGCTCATTTTTGCAAAGAAATTGGTCAAGTATGCAGTTAATCTATTAGTATTAATTCTCAAAATACAGCTAAAGAAATAAGGCACATCTTGCTACATTTTTTTTCATACGGTGTGTATCAAAGTATTTTCCTTGCCGTGTGTACTGCTAAGAAGGGACACTGCTGGATGCTGTACAAGACAAACCAGTGCACAACCTTCCACACCATGTTTACTGTTTAAAAAGATGAAATGCAGTGGTAGGCCCAAAACCAGAGTTCAAAACACGCACCTTTCCCCCCCGTTTTGAATGCAGCTATTAACCGTGACTCTCAAAAGGAGATGAGAGTGAGGCTTCAAGCACCAGGATGTGTGATTAGACTGATTGTGAGAGTAGCCTGTTTATCTCAAATCACAATTTTTTCCTCTTTTTGCAACAGCTCCAACATCATTTCCAATACCAGATTTGAAATGCTGTCCTTACCAATCACACCAATGTATCTCTAAACTTAATCCCACTTTCTGCACCAGTATAAAAACAGATGGTCACACCTCAATTAATTTAGCATCTCTTGCTTTTTTTTCTTTCCTTCTGATGACCCTCTGTGAATCATATCAGTTAAGCTAAATCACAGTATTTAAACTGCTTTGGAGCCATAAACAACACTCCCTTGGGTTTTCTGTGGCTCTGACCTTTACCAGACATCATAATTTTAATTTATATACCTGACTACAAACTCTCATCTCATCCCCTTGAAGCCTAATTGGTAAAGGATTACGGTCTCTGGACAGGCTCGGGACTACCAGCAAATTAGAACAGATGCTGTGCAGCCGGCATGCTTTCAAAATGATGGTGCATCAGATTTCTATTCTCTACTGCTCACTGTTACCATTATGGAAAGATCCAGCAGCCATAAAATAGAAATGTAAAGAATTCCATTGAATTTGAAGTGTAAAATTTTGCAGGAAAAAAAAAAAGATTCAGTCTTTTGTTTGGGAGACAATACTTAGATGCTGGAAACGCCTTTGAAGTAAGAGACACTCCAATTCCTACAATGAAATTCCATAGAAATTTTCCATAGGGATCTGGAGAAAGAAGACTTGATCTGCAGTTGAGATTGCAAAAGCTTTCTGCCTCAGCGGGAAGTGTTGCCAGCTCACTAAAATGATCAGAGAAAACACTCCACTCCTAAACGCTAATGCAGCATATAGGATTGGAAGGCATGACCACGGCTATGTTTTGGTACGAACCATCAAGCTAACCCAGAGATAGGGGAATGTAAACAAAAAAGCATTTCCTTTGACTAAAAAAATCTTTATCGTGTTTTTTTCCTAATAGTGATCTTTTAAAACGTCACATTGATTTTGTCAGGAATCTGTTGCATTTTGTAAAATCAAAGCATAATGTCACTGCAAGGCAAGCATCAGAAAACAAGAGATATAAAATAAATATGAATCAAAAAAATAAATCTCTTGACTGACCAGTTAATCAGCGCGAAAAAAAGTAGAACTCCTAAGAGTTTCAGCAAGGTCCCATAGCCATTGCTTGCCTTCAAAACACCAGGAATTTTTCTAAGAAATTTCTAAGACATTTCTAAGACAATTTCTATTTTTTTTTTAGTAATAAAGGAAAATATCCCAAAAGTCAGTTAGAAGTAAGATTGCTACTCCAGATTAGACCAAGTCTTCTGTAGCTTTTCACATAGGGCAATAGGGAGCGTTTTGATTGTCTAGAGCTTAATGATGGTGATGATAGGGTTGAGTGTTTATGGGTAAGAATCAAGGGGAAAGCCAACAAGGCAGATATCATGGTAGAAATCTGTTGTAGACTACCCAACCAGGATGAAGAGGCAGACGAAATATTCTATAAGTAGCTGGCAGAAGTCTCACAATCGCTAGCCCTTGTTCTCATGGGGGACTTCAACTTACCAGATGTCTGCTGGAAATACAATACAGCAGAGAGAAAACAGTCGAGGAGGCTCCTGGAGTGTGTGGAAGAGAACTTCCTGACACAGCTGGTGAGGGAGCCAACTAGGGAAGGCACTGGACCTGTTGTTCACGAACAGAGAAGGACTTGTGGGTGATGTGATGGTTGGAGGCTGTCTTGGGCACAGCGATCACAAAATGATAGAGTTTTTGATTCTTGGAGGAGTAAGGAGGGGGGTCAGCAGAACTGCTACCTTGGACTTCTGGAGGGCAGACTTTGGCCTGTTTAGGAGACTGGTTGACAGAGTCCCTTGGGAGGCAGTCCTGAAGGGCAAAGGACTCCAGGAAGGCTGGACATTCTTCAAGAAGGAAATCATAAAGGCACAGGAATAGGCTGTCCCCATGTGCCGGAAGACGAGCCAGCAGGGAAGACTGGCCTGGCTGAACAGAGAGCTTTGGTTGGAACTCAGGAAAAAAAGGAAATTTTATGACCTTTGGAGGAAGGGGCAGGCAACTCAGGAGGACTACAAGGATGTTGTGAGGTTATGCAGGAAGAAAATTAGGAGAGCCAAAGCCCAACTAGAACTTAACTACTGTACTAGACAGTACTACTGTAAAAGACAATAAAAAATGTTTCTATAAATACATTAGCAACAAAAGGAGGGCTAAGGAGAATCTCCACCCTTTATTGGATGCAAGGGAAACAGAGATAAAGGATGAGGAAAAGGCTGAGGTACTTAATGCCTTCTTTGCCTCAGTCTGTGACAGTAAGACGGTTTGTTCTCCTGGTACCCAGTCTCCTGAGCTGAATGTGAGCAGAATGAAATCCCCACAATCAAAGGGGAAATGGTTAGCGACCTGCTATATCACTTAAACACACACAAGCCTCTGGGGCCAGATGGGATCCACCCAAGGGTACTGAGGGAGCTGGCAGAAGTGCTCACTAAACCACTTTCAATCCTTTGTCAGCAGCCCTGGCTAACCGGGGAAGTCCAAGTTGACCGGAGGTTAACAAGTGTGACGCCCATCTACAAGAAGGGCTGGAAGGAGGATCCGAGGAACTACAGGACTGTCAGCCTGACTTTGGTGCTGGGGAAGGTTATGAAGCAGATCATCTTGAGTGCCATCACGCAGCACATAAAGGACAACCAGGTGATCTGGCCCAGTCAGCATGGGTTTATGAAAGGCAGGTCCTGCTTGACTAACCTGATCTCCTTCTATGACCAGGTGACCCGCTTAGTGGATGAGGGAAAGGCTGTGGATATTGTCTACCTGGACTTTAGTAAAGCCTTTGACACCATTTCCCACAGCATTCTCCTGGAGAAACTGGCTGCTCATGGCTTGGACAGATGTACTCTTCTCTGGGTAAAAAACTGGCTGGATGGCCGGGCCCAGAGTTGTGGTGAACGGAGTTAAATCCAGTTGGCGGCCAATCACAAGCGGTGTTCCCCAGGGCTTGGTATTGGGGCCAGTTCTGTTAAATATCTTTATCAATGATCTGGACAAGGGGATCGAGTGCTCCCTCAGCAAGTTTGCAGACGACACCAAGTTGGGCGGGAGTATGGATCTGCTCGAGGGTAGGAAGGGTCTGCAGAGGGACCTGGACGGGCTGGATTGATGGACTGAAGCCAATTCTATGAGATTCAACAAGGCTAAGTGTCAGGTCCTGCACTTGAGTCACAACAACCCTGTGCAATGCTACAGGCTTGGGGAAGAGTAGCTGGAAAGCTGCCCAGAGGAAAAGGACCTGGGAGTGTTGGTCGACAACCAGCTGAACATGAGCCAAGAGGCCAACAGCATCCTAGCTTGTATCAGAAATAGCGTGGCCAGCAGGAGTAGGGAGGTGATCGTGCCCCTGTACTCGGCACTGGTGAGGCCGCACCTCGAATCCTGTGTTCAGTTTTGGGCCCCTCATTACAAGAAAGACATTGAGTTGCTGGAGCGTGTCCAAAGAAGGGCAACGAAGCTGGTGAAGGGTCTAGAGCACAAGTCCTATGAGGAACACCTGAGGGAACTGGGATTGTTTAGTCTGGAGAAAAGGAGGCTCAGGGGAGACATTATCACTCTCTACAACTACCAGACAGGAGGTTGTAGCAAGGTAGGTGTTGGTCTCTTCTCCCAAGTAACTAGCGATAGGACAAGAGGAAACGGCCTCAAGGTGTGCCAGGGGAGGTTTAGATTGGATATTAGGAAAAATTTCTTCACCAGAAGGGTTGTCAAGCATTGGAACAGGCTGCCCAGGGAAGCGGTTGAGTCACCATCCCTGGAAGTATTTAAAAGACGTGCTTAAGCATATGGTTTAGTGGTGGACTTGGCAGTGTTAGGTTAACGGTTGGACTTGATGATCTTAAAGGTCTTTTCCTAAATGATTCTATGATTCAATAACTAAAACATTCCACCCAAAACTTTTAATGTAGAGTTCTGTACAGCATTTAATTGAATGCAAGTATTGGATGTGTATAGCCAGGGAAAAAGAGAGAATATAAAACCTTTTTTGTGCAAGATGTGTTTTTGAATCAATAGATAAACGGTTGATTAAAATACTTTTACATACAATACGCTCTTTCAAGATCGATACAGACAATTCCTAGATAAAAAATAGCCATTGTAGGCTTAATGATAATATATTTGCAGTGAAAGCATGTACAGTATATCAAAGCCTACAACAAATAATTTCCCTCTTGAGCATTCAACTGTCTCTAAAATATTAGCAAGGGAAAAGTGAATAAGACAAATATAGAGATGTCATTTAAAAAAAAGAAAAAAGAAAAAAAGAAAAGACTTTCATAAAGACTGGAAAAGTAACCTAATTTTTTTTTTTACTCTCTCATGTTAGAAACCTGCAAGTCTGACACAGCTCAGATTTATTTAAAATAGTTTGCTTTACCAGTGTAATGTATACAAGACATCTTAAGTAAATTGACACTCAGCTTTCAAAATTCAGTTTGCTTAGTAGCAGGGTTCACTTTGTGATTCCCATGGCTGTAACAGAGTTTTCATTTACATTTTTGCTGCATTTTGGTGCAATTCAATTTGAAGTTTAGGCAAGATCTTCCATGTGGTGAAAAATCCAGAATTGATTCTGGTGAGAACACACAAATTTAAATGGCACAAACTCTTTTTTCTGTCTACATCCTTTATTTTCAAACAAATGGGCTCACGTATAACACACTCCTTTGCGTGGAGTATTGGTAAAATATGCTTTTCACATCAGAAAATAGATGTGCTCCAAAGATATTGTATGTGTACAAGTGGAGACAGCTGACTGAAAAATCTGTGCTAGTCTCAACAAGGCCGCAGCAAACTCTGCTAGGCTCTCTAAAAACTAGTCAGTATACGAAGGGACAATAATTGCGATATTTAAGCACTAAATGTTCTCCTGCTTCCTGAGGGTCACACCTAAGCAATGGTGCCACTACTCACCTACAGTACCTATTCAATGCAATGCAGTAGTGTCACAGAAAATCCAAGAGATCATTCTCAGAGAGGAATTATTAGTTTATATCTGCTACACTCAGTGCTTATTTTTCCCCACACAGGAATTTTTCCATGTGAGGAGGGGAGTTTTGTCTGAAATAGAAGGAAGTGGGAATTTGGCAAAATCAGAGTTGATGGGAGAAAGAGGATGCCAGGATCTACAGAGAGCCCCTTGTATATTATCTCAGCTTTTATCTTCATAGTCCTATTCATGATGTAAAAAGCCCTCTCCTAAAAATATCCTTTTAGAAGCACAGGAAGTCTTTTTTTCTGCTCTGGTAGCCACCAGGTCCTCAATAAGTGGGAAAGGAGAGATGGAGGTAAGAGGGTAATGCTCTGCTGACCTTCAGAGGCAAACTGACACTGGTTATCTAATCAAACAAAGTTCAGAGGGGCAGCTCAGAGCTCCTAAAATTTTTACCTAGGGAACAAAAAGCTGACATTGCAAGCCTCCTGTCAAGGTCACTAGTTACATCCCATCAGTGAGAGACCATGGCAGGACCAGCCACCATTCAGTTCTGCCCATGAGCAGCAGTTATGGTCAGGACTATCAGAAGGCCTACAAGAGCATGACAACAAAAGCTGCATGCTCCAGTTCTCCTGAGTTGCATCCAGTTACACTATAAATGCTCCATTCACAGCACAGCCTTTTCTCATCATCTAGACCATGCACTGATATTCCCAAATTCCATTATTTCCTCTCAAATTATACATCTCACCCCTGAGAAAAGGTGGGAAATGAGGCTCTACACATAAACAGTGTTTAGCTCTGAAGGGAAATTGCCCAATGCAGGGGTCTCAGTTAATCGAAATGATTATCCAGACTGACAAAAATTCAGAGCATACACTCATATACATACAGAGGTATATATACACACACAAACACAACAAACTGAGTTGCCAAAATCTCTAGCCAAATGCATTCCTGGATCTAGTTACTTAACCCTGGTAAGCTGACATATTTCAGGACACAAGTGACTCAACACAGGTTCAGAAATCCAGAAGGTTCTACTTATACAGGTGGGAAGTCATGGGATGATTTTGCCAGTTGCGGCAACAAAATTGCAAGGATTAGCCACAGACATATTGAAAAGCCGATTTTAAGATAAGCGGTCTAGTAAGCATACTTTAAAGTTACACTATTTCAGCATTTGTGATGTGTTTGGGCTTGCTCTTTAAATCTTGTTTCTCTTGTTAGTGGCACAACTTTGTAATCTTGTTTAAATAAAATGCATCTGATGGCATTTATGTGCCTAAATTCCTGAACAGCAGCAGAATTTCATAGCCAAAAATGTAATGCTAGCACTTACACCCTCAAAAAAATCATGGCTACGTTCATTGAAAATTTGTACTATTTATAGCTACATGTGTTGTAAATGAAGTTCACCCAATTAGCCAGAAAGAGAGGGTTTTATGAGGTAACACCACTCAGAGCAATTCCAATCTGAAAGGACATGCAAGACCACAACACATGCTTACACTCCTTGAAAATCCTACATAAATTTGAAACATTGCAAGAGAAATATCACTAGCTGCAGGATTCATTGTGCAACACTTGCAGTCTCCTCAGAGGGTGTGCAATACACACACAGAGTCCTGCATTACATGTCCCAGCCAAACAAGACAACTGCTTACCCAGTGGTACTCACCAAGCCAGCCCCTTCAGGTGTGAAATCCTGCCTTCTAGGGATGCTCAGTACAGATGACCTTGATTCCTTCATCCTCCCAGGTGTCCTTGGGAAAATACCTGTCCAGCTGATGCAGATCACCACCCCTCCAATCAAGGTTAGCAATACTGCCTGCCATCACAGGCTTGTTTCTACAACTCCAAGTTTCCAAATTTTGATTTGTAAATGTAGGTATCCATTTAAGATTACAAAATTTCAGCTGCTCCTGATTCAAACTAACTAGCCAAAGGTGCACTTTCTTATACCATTCTCCTGAGCCATTCACCCTCTGTGATTTTGAAGACTCATCCATAGACTGATGTAAATAATTTTTCCTGAAACTTGATATTCCCGAAAGTCTTATAATACTAATGAGAAGCTGTTAATGTTTAATTTTGCTTGTAAAGCACAGGTGAGCAGGTGCACTTTAAGGCATAAAATGAAATATTAGAGGCAAAGTGTTTCTTATTTATTATCAGAAGGTTTACCAGACTTAAGAGATTTAAAAGATTTCAGCTCCACATTAGTGGGTATCTTTGTCACTCTCCCTAAAGAGCTGGTAACATTTAGCTAGGCTCTAGGAATAACCTTTAAGATGCTGCTTACAAAGGCACCACGAGGGATACACAGGTTGCAAACTTTTCCTTGCTGATGGGGGGAGGAAGGAGAGAGGGAGGGAGAACAGAGCATGCAAAAAGTACTGTTCTTTATTTGTAGTGTATTACATGCGAGAAGCTAGTTAATCTAAACCAAGACATACTTTAGCTAAACATTTTAATTACGTCTCTTAGATATGTCTCTCCAGGCTCTCAGAACACAATATTAAAAACAAAGCAAAAAGCACCACCTTTAGAAACAGGAATAATCATTAACTGAAGCTAGACAGACAAGATAAATATTTTTTCCCAAAGAATTTTCAGCCTAGCAAGAAACATGGGAGGTTATAGAGAAGAAACATCTGTATCTGCAAAGCAGATGTAGACAGGGAGGAAAGATCCATCAAACAACTTTCATACAGGGTGTAAGTCTCTTTGTTGCTGCATTTTAGTGGTTGAACCACTGCTAGATATTCCAGCCATTTTACCTAACTTCACATGAAAAAATCTGCCCCTACAAATGTAGTTTTAAAGGCTAACTTTCACCTAGAAAGTGTATGCTTTCCCACATGAAAAAGTTTGGTTGCTGATGAGGAGCTATGTATTATAAATAAAAGCTATTAACTTACCCCTCAGGGCTGGTGGTGGATGTGACACTAATAGTGTCACAGTTTACATGATCAGCATGCCTTACTTTTGAGCAGGCCACTTTAAAGGGAATAAAAAGTTAAGCCTTTAACTCTTATCAGCCCACAGGAAAAAAAAGCAAGTGTTTCCATATCATTAATTTCCTGATAATCAATAGGCTATTTACTGATCTTGGGGTTTCAACAGCAAGACACTTTCTCTTACCAGATGCGACCTTATCAAGGAAAACTCCAGAACAAATGCCAATGCCAGTAACATCCTGAAAGTCCTATTTAACAGAAAACAGGACAGGTTTTAAGACACAATCATACAGCAAGCCTCTGAATAGCATGATCAATATGACAATAGGACAATATGAATCATGATTTACAATTGATGGACCAAACTCTGTCACATGTCAAAACTTTTAAAAAAGTTTATCTTAGGATGTCTACACTTGGTATTGATATGCTGCCTCTAACATGTCAAAACAAAATCTGGTTAATTTTGGATAAGCCAATTCATTTGTTTTCTTTGCTGCCAATGCCTGCAGATTCTTCATGCAGGTAAATTTGTCCTGTAAAAGTCCATAAATGTTTTAATGGTACTGAAAACTGTGGAAAGAGCACTCAAATAGTCAAACCATCCCACAAGTTCCAAAATCACAGATGCTTTTCATACTTCAAAATTGCACCAGAGTTCAGATATCTGGCTGAAAGACGAAAAACAGATGAATAAGTTGGATATACTGGGAATGAGGCAGATACAGCACAGCAATCAGTAACAGAACTGCTACAGGGACGTGAGTTGCTCTCTGCCACTTTGGTGGTGTTAATAAAACCTCCCAAACCCATGATTTTTATTTGAGAGTTAGGGATAGAGCGGTACAAGGGATCTGAGCAATCGTCATGTCTTGGACACAAGCATCCATCGTAGTTAACATAAATACAGTGACAGGATTCCCCAGACACTTCTGAAAATCTCAATCTAAGTCTTTCCATGAGTAAGGAAATGAATGAGGGATCCAATTCAGAACAACCCACTGTCTTCCCTCAGCCCCAATGCCTTTCACATAGCTCAGTTCTTCTGCACTCGGTGTCGCCTGCTTCAGACTGCGAGACAAATAACATCACACTCACAGCATTTATTTGTGCTCTGGGATCGTCACTTTGCACAGGACATCAATTGGCTTTTCATTGACTCCTAGCAGAAAAGCAGAGCAGATTTTAGCAGGAAATATTTCCTAAAAGATCTTTACAAATAGATTTAGATGAGATCAAACATGTAATGGGAAGAACTTATACTATACATTAGTCCCTAGACATACATTTGTTCATATGCCACTGTCGTCAAACATCATTATCTTACTACAGTATTTCAAGTACAAATGACTTTTTGTCATAATCACTGTCTCTTTAAACAACAATTTGTGATACTGATATTTCACTTATTTCTCCTGAACAGAGTTATCCATGCCATTTTATAAAGTCCTCAAATGTTTGCTATTGAGTAAAACATAAAGGGCTCCAGTGTTGTTCTTTCCAAGCCACAGCCAGGTCTTATAAAACTGGTACTGTTGGAAGACATTCATCAAACAGACACTCAAGGAAAAAAACAAAATGTGCAGTGATGTGTTACTGGTGTAAGTGTTAGCTCCTGCTTGGAGCTACAGAAGTCATGTTACACATATCCCTTTCCTTTGCAGTTAGTAACAGGGCAGGTCAGTCTGTGCATTCCTACTTAGTATCAATGGGTGGCAATTGTCCAAAAAGGCAGACTAACAAGCAACAAGGAGCACACAATTATAACTACAGACACATGCGAAACAGAATCTGGGCACAAGCTATGGCTGCAGTCCTGCACAGATCAGGCATTGTTCAATGTCAAGATATTTTTTAAAGGAAAGGACTAAAGAAATATCCCAGATAATTTCAGTACACAGAACAGAGCAGAATATGAAGAAACTGACTATTCATGACTATACATTATTTATGAAAAGACCAAACTTTTGAAAATAAACAGGGACAATGTCTATATCCTTTCATTGCACTGGTATCTAAAAATCTTACTGTCATCCAGATTACTTCACAAAATCAGTTTGAAGCACTCGAGATGTTTATGTGCAGCTTGCTAGTGTTGCTCCTTTTGTAAAATATGCTTACATGCTGATTTGACTTGTACGACCTAGAGCAATTGGCTCGCCCACACTAGCTACTGCCATAGCCAGAATGGGAAGAGAGCTGCCACACACAGTGCCTGTGTTTTTGCTATTGAGTAGGTTAGTTTGTCTGATATTCCCAGCAATCTAGGCAAGACACACAGCATATATGTCTCCTGGCAGCAAGACTCTGGCATGTTCCTCCACTACACAGAGACAGCCTTCGTACATTGCGCAAATCCAAACCCACCCCCTGTTGTGGGGGATTTGTTTTACATGAAGGTCAATCATGCCTGCTGTTCTCTGTAAAGGATAAGTTCTTAGCCTGTTTTCTTATGAAGGATATAATCTTAATCCCCTAGCTTTTTCCTTAAAATACAAAATTATTCCTAGTCCTTCCCGGCTAGGATGCAAACAGCTTGAGTCTGTGAATCCTTCTATTTTCTTGTGGCCTGTTTGCTGGATGCGGTCTCAACAGCTATTTTAAAATTCACACTCCAAATACCAATAAGTTGCCTTGAGTTACATCAGCCACCGCAGTACCAAGACACAGCAAAGAACAAGTCAGTGACATGGGAACCAGCAGTTTTGGAAGGCCAGCCACAGAGCTGCAAGCAAAGGATTACTGTGCTCTACTGCCAGCTCTAACACCATTTCTCTCTCTCCATGATCAACACACTATTTCTGCCTTGGGTCTTCTGGATCAGGTTCACTGAGAAAGCCCAGAAAGCCAACACTGACCTCAGCACCACGTCCCAGCAACAGAAATCCTACCCTGAGTCAGGTTAGGACATGAAAGTTGTCTGAAGACCCTGACCCGAGTCTGGGAGGTATTCAGTTTCCTACAATGGCCCTTGTGAAGTGGCTCTGAGCAGTAGCAATCATTTTGTGTACCCCTCGCACAGGGATCTGTCAAGCTTTACCTTATACTCATGCATGGATTGCTCTGCAATAATATCTAATCAGTTTGCAAGTCACATTAAAAAAAAAAAAAAAAAAAGAAAACCAAAGCAGTCCCATGCTTTCAGCCTCCACAGGGGATAGGAATTGTCTGAGTGCAGAAAAGAAAGCTGACAACACCATTTAGGAAATTAAGAGTTCTGAATATGTTTCTCAAGCTGCTTTTAAGCATCTTTAATGTCCAAGAAAGTCAATATAGGCTAGCCAGACAGAAAACAAAAAAAAGCAAGCAAAACCCTGGAGAATATAATAGAAAAGAAGTGGTCAAAAAACAGCACAGAAGAAAACAAAAGATGTTTTCATCAAGGAACAGTGCCCACTGAGGGGAACAACAAGAGAGATGCCAGGGACAGCATACTGCGACAGGACACAGAGCAGGGTAAGAGAAGGAGCAAAGCACATTTATGTGGAAAGCTTTATGAAAAGAGAAGTTGCCATGACCGGGGAACCGATCAAAAGACTGCACGTCAATACAACAGAGCTTAAACATGACTGCTCTGAACAGTACCTGACACACAAAATATGATGTACTGGATGTAATCAGTCCAGGGAGAGGAACAGTGAAACAGGTCTTATTGCAAACTGAGAAGCCCCACTGTATCAGAGATATGCTCCAAACAGGAACAAGAGACTAATAATAAGTAGGTATATTATGATAAGAAACATGTGATGCAGATCAGTTACTTAGCAGCAATGCACAGAAACATGCACCTTTTTTCTTTAAGGCAGGCAACTGGCATATCCTGTTCCATTCTATAAGGTATTGCACACCATCAGTATGAAATTTAGCATACAAAACAGCTTTACAGAAGGTAGTGAAAACCAAACATACCAAGTCCTATGTCCCAATCTACTTGATCTAATGTACTAAATAGGAAGACATTCCTATTACTCCCTGTTTAATGCTTTATAGAATGAAATATCACAATGCAGCTGGATATTTTAGGTTAGACTCTCAGCTGGAATAAATAGCTGCAGCCTCACTGAAAGCTGCAATTTTTAAATAGTATTTCCCCCCGCTTTTGGAAGGAGGCAGCTGAATTGCAGTTTGCATGTTTGGCAACTCATCCAAAACTTCCTGGTCAACTTGGCCTAGAGACATGACATGCTTTCTTTTTCTCTTAGCATGCTAAGTATTCTGCTTTACAGACAATTTACTTCATCTGCAGCTGACTCTGAACCTGGTCAGCCTTCTATATTAAAAATCGTTCTTGTAACTCCACGCACACACACTATGTAATGACTGAATATTATAAAACAGTGGCTGCTTTGAAAGTGACAAAGCAAACAGAAGTGACTCATGCATCCACTTACTTTCCTATTCAATATGATTAACTGTCTGTTTGAGTCAAACTTCTTTATCTTGTTTCAAAGGCTTGTAATGACAAGGATTATCACTACTAAGACACTCCAAAAATGATTAAGCATTTATTACTGATCCCTAAACCCAAATCAGTTCTTCCACCACATCTCCATCCCACACACATACGCATGTCTGCTAGCATTCTTGCTGGACTGAGACTACAGTATGCCTTTGCATTATAGCAATCACATTATGACTTACAGTTATCAGGCAAGAGCCACATGCAAAGGCATAATGGCTTTAAAGCATCAACAAAGTATCAGCAAAGAAAAACTCCAAAATCATTTTTCCCATAGGCAGCTGACAGTAGCTTCTGTGAAACTAATGACATCTTTGTGTCTCTCCAACCAGTTAATTTTGGACAGAGTCGGATTGTCTTTTTTTTTCCCCCCTCCACAGTGGTTCATAGCCCCAGTTAGAAACAAAAATTCGCCACAACCATGGGATAGATGACTCTTTTTACAGAAAGCTTCTAAGCTGGTTTGTATTTGCATTGTGAATACTGAGGGCCCTAAAGAAAATGAAGGCAAAAAAAAATAGAGTAGTTCTCCATGAGCAGCAGCAATTCATTACCAAGCAATTAGCTTAGTAATAAGTTCCCATTTCTCAGTTTGGGAAATTTCCACAAATATTGGTAATATAATTATGATAAAGGTTGAAGGCATACTACAGTACTCATCTGCTAACAGTCCACAAAAAATTTGTCTTCTCATGACAGACAGGAGAGGCTTTAATTACACTGAGCATTTCAAGGAAAGACTGAATGTTTGCCAGACAACTCTCCATTGATTGCTTTTAAAGCATAGTACTGGACTGCTGAAGGGAAAATACAGATTCTTGGCTCCAGGTAATTAACTTTCATGCTGTTCTCTTCTTAAACCCTAATGAAGCCCCGTTGAAGTCTTCATTACCAAAGGGTATTTGTTAATAAAAAAAGCAGAGAGCCAGCCAAAGGTCCTATTTCCCTCTCCTTCCCTACAGATTTCCCTCTATTATACATTTCTCAGGACTTCGTAACATCTTTGAAGTGAGTAATGATGGCCTGAAAAGTGCAAAGGGTGAGGGATACCTAATGAGACAGGGCAAAGCAGGAATGTGGAAAAAGCTAGGACCTGAAGAGACACTTAAAGGAGAGAATGGTGGGGTTTGACAGAGAAAAGAGCAGGAGGAAAGGGAAGGCAGAGCTGTATCAATTTTTTATGAAATGGCATTACCATAAAGTTAAACTGATGAAGGAAAAAGAGCAAATCTTTAGGAAATGCAGCAACTCAGCAGCTGAATCTCAGGGAGATACAACATTTATCAGAGATGGTAAATAAACTAAGTCTAGATTTCATAAGGTAAGGAATGAGATTCCTGACTGACACTGGTGGCAGAGCTTCCAGGAGGCATCTGCTCAGATATTTAAAGTGCTTAGTGTATCTAAGCAGGGCAGAGCTCTCCACAAGAAAGACTCCAACCCAAGGACAGCAAATCCCCTTGTTCCAGCCACAAATAAATACTGTTGAGCCAGCTGAGGTATACTGTCTACCTAAGAGAATGTGATCCCTTCTGTTGACTCTACTGAAGACAAAGTCTGCACTGACTGGGTGGCGATATTTCAATGTATTCTAGTCCTATCCAACAAAGCACCAGAGTGCTTTAATACAAAGTTCCTGTGAAGTCACCTAAAAACAGGTTTTGGATGACTCTTAACTCCCCAAGACAAACATACAAGCATTTGCATAAAAAATGTCCATAATATTACAGTTGGAGACTTTGTTGACCAGTACCTGAGTGCTGGAGGAAAGTCAAAACGTGTGGTCTCATTCCTCTTTCATTGTCCAGTTGCCTGAATCCAAGCCAGGAGCCACTAGCACAAAGGAACAAATGTTTTTGTGATTTCATTTTCATCTATTTTGTATGTTAATATGTCTTTTCAGGATATTAATCCACATCCTTCTCTGCATCTAAAACCTACATCAAAAACAGGAGCTAATCTTTATCCTTTCTTCACGCATTGGCAAGAGTTTGGCATAGGAAGAACCTCACCATCCTTTGTTAGAAGCCATGCCCCCATCACAATTCCCACCCCATGCCCTCATCGCAATTTTGGAGGGGCAGCTTTCACATTACAATCAGATCAGATAAATCTTGAATAGCACATACAAAAGCACATCCTGGCGATTTATAAAAGGATTCAGGTAGAATACCGTCCCTAATCCTCACTAGTCACTATTTGCACTTGCTTTTTGACCTTTTTGGGACACTAAGCATCTGAATAGATGACAGTGGTTCCAAGTCCATGAATAATTTCCATTTCCCAAACCAGGAAGTGTTGCTGCCAAAAGTATTTGTGGTTTTTTTTAATTAAAAAAAAAAAAAAAACACCCCCCCCAAAACAAAACAGAACAAAACCAAACCAAACCACAAAAAAAAAAAAGACACCACAAACAAAAAAAAAAACCAACGTTTACTTTTGATGATCTAAAAATTGTTCCTACTCAAGTGATTTATTCAGCTTTCAGGAGAGCATCTGAATTCTACATAGCTGAGTGTCTTACATTTCCTGAAATTCCATGTCCCACTAAGATATAGCAAAGAACGTTATTGGTGATTTCCTTTGTTAAGCTTATGCTTATGGTTTCTATAGCTTGCTGTACTAGTTAAGTCTCGCTAAAGCTGGGATTTATCTTTCTAATTTCAGGATCTTTTTTTTTCAGTTGAGGCTGTAGCTGTCTTTAATCAGTAGCTGCAAGAGATGTTCATTTACAAGAAAGGGGTTTTATTTAGAGCGGGGTGGAGACTAGTATAATCTCTTGCTTTTAAAAATATCTATTAAACACACAGGCAGAATGTCGCATTAAACAGCGTAGAAGCTAAAGCTGCATGAGAAAGAACTTAGCTGAAATGTGATAAGTGTTGCAAGTAAATCCAAACAATTAAAGCTGGTATACATATCCAAAACATTTCCACAAGAGTATCAAACATGAGCAAATACCCTGTCAAAACAGGCAAGGAGCTTGCACTTAGATTTTTCAGTTCAGGAGTATTTGTAACAGCTCATATAAATTATGAATTTTCACAGAACTAGCCTTTGCATCCAAAGCCCATTATTACTTTGCACCACTTCATTTGGCAGAGGAAATGGAGTTCCATTCAGAACTGCCTAACCACCAGTGATAAGCCAAAGTATCCATTCCAGATCTTTGACATTACAGATACTGGAGAAGCAACTGATCTTCTGACTAGAGGAGAAAAAGCTCACCCAGAACAAAACGTTCTGTAGTTCCCTGTTAAGCTGAACAGGACCCAGCCACTGATTCAGGAACAAACAAATCATTTCAGATCATCCTGAAACAACATTTTTCAAACTTTTCACTTCGAGAAAAATACTGTAAGTTTTACCCTTTTACAATGACCCTGCAACCAGACCAGATACAGTATTCACTTATCACTAGCTCCAAGACAATACGACAGCTTTCATAATAATGTTGATCACTTGTGCCACAGGGCATCACAACTGCTTATATGTTCAATTGGTCTCTTTCTCCTTAATCTTTTACTACAAAGACACGAGGCAGCACTGCTGTCAGCTGATGAAAAATCCTCTCTAGCAGTAGAGGCACTTGCAGAGCAGCAGAAGCCTTTACACTCTGCACTCAAAGTTTCAAGTCTTAATACCCTTCCCCACATTGTGGTCTAAATGCAGGCTGTGATGACCTCAGGGGATTCAGGTGTGAAAATGAACTAGCTTCACATGCATCCTGGTGGGCCACATCAGCAAGATGATGGAAGCTGATAGGAGACATGTTACCCTCATAATCACACTTCCCAGTAGATGCGTCACAACTCATTGCAGCAGGGACAGTGACAAACAAATGTTCAGTCCTAGGAATAGAGTGGAAAAAGCTTTTGTCACTTTGTTTGTAGACGGTTTGTACCTTTCCTCAAGAACGTACTTTCATGGGCTATCTATATTTTAAGCCCAGGAATAATAGGAATGGAAAACATTCTATTTTAACAACTGTCCACAATTTTCTATTCCTTTCCCTTCTATTAAGGTCTTATGTCTATGCTCATCACTGGAGCACCTGAGTGCTTTCCAGCAGTTCATGAAGTGACATGAATAACATCTGTCATGTGTTCATGTCCTCATCCCACCCACCCCAGGGGTAGAAGTATGTGCAGTGGAGTGTTTTGTTTTGCCTTTTTTTTTTTCTTTATACACATACACAGACTGCTATATGTTATGTTAGGAAAGATAAAGTCAAGCATGCACATTTCACTTAGCACAGAAGGTGCTTTGGTTTGTATTGGTCCTAGTTCCCGTGGGAGTTCAATCCAAACCATGCTCAGGAAAGTCTTTATGTAGCTTCTTGTCTTGCTGGAGTGATTGGTCACAGTAGCCACCTACAGGTCTATCATAAAATCCTTGCTTTTCTTGTAGTAAAGCGACATATGACCTCTGGTGTTATGTTACCATAGGAAAACATGGAGGGGAAGCTGGCAGGAGAGAACTGGAATGACAAAGGATCATGATCTTCCCAATAACTTGAGCAGTGGGCTACACTCAGCAAAACCACACTGGCCATACTCTCACTAATGGATTGGGCCACCTCAGTGGCTCCCTTGCATTCATGATCGCTCCAGATGGGACCATGTACCTGAATCAATTTCCACCTGGAAGCCCCTCAGAGGCAGTGCTGTTCCTCCTCCTCCTCCAAACCAGCACAAGAAACCAACAGGCACTATCTTTTCTTTCATGCAGTCTGTAGTAATTGTCACTTTCATTTTTCCCTACAATGAAAAAAAGAAAACTTGGGCTAGGCATTTCTACGGAGCTATTCTGTTCTTCCTTTTTGTCTTCTCAAACCAGAGGCCAAGGATATTAAGACCAGCATGTCTTCATGTTCTACATCTCTCTGCTTCTTCCTTCACCTTCTGATCCCTCCAGTCACAGACTATGACATTTACAGGCCATTTCATTTCCTAAGAGTTGTAACAGCTACCTAAAAAGAGCAGCCCATCAAACATGGTGGGGTTTTTTTTTAAGACGTTGTTGCAGGACTTGCTCCTAACACACTTCATTACAAAACAAGGGCAAAATCCAGCCTTTTCCTAAGGGTTTATTTTCAACACAAAAAACCTGGTGAGATTTAAAAACAAGGCAAGTGAAGCTGACCCATTTTTAGATGTTAAAATAAAGCACCAGCACCCTCTATCAGGATATTTCAAACACTGGCAACAGAACAGTGATTTATCCTGAATAGAAAATATACCTTTAGTAGATATTTAGTATGTACTGCAATCTTCGTAAGTCTGCTTTAATTAAAAGTGCTATTTCTGTTTTAAAATTGACATGAACCACTACCATCCAGAGCTCTGCTTCACACAGATATTTTTCAGAGCTGTAGAGCAAATTGTTATGCAGTATCACTCAGATAAAGGCCTGCAATAAGAGAAGTGATAATGAAGACAGCAGCTGTTACTAAATTACAAAAACAAGACAGATTTGTTGGCAAACACTAACAATCTGGGAAACTTTTTTGCAAGTTCAACACTTCTGCAAACAGTCCCTATTTGGGTTCCCTCGATGGAGTGTGATGGCACCAGCAAAGTCGCTTCACAGGAGACTTATGGCTAATGCAACGTGCTGCTGCTCACACTAATCCCCTTCACAGGGGAGATAATTAGCATTCATCTTGACAATCCATGCAACCCCTTTTTTATGGAAGGGACTATACCATACAGAAGAGGTTCAGAAAGAAAACCTAGATGTCCAACGCCCTCCCTTTCTTAAATAATTGGTGCCACACAGTCAGCAGCAGAACACACTTGCCTGTTGTGCCTCACCAAAATCCTCAACCACTAGAGGAACAAACCTTCTTCAGTACTGAGGGGCACAGTTTTTCACCAGCTCCTTGCATCTAAACCATTAAATAACAGCAGCTTCCAGTCAGTACAGAATCATACCAGGTTTCAAGAGGAAATCTCAAGGAGAAAGATTTCATAGCCATTCTTTCAGCTTGTGGCAACTCCTGTAATGCCACTGGCTTCTTTAGAGCATTGGCAATTTAAACAACTGCACAGATTCATGAGTTTTCCAGTCCCCTCTGGTTATGTGCATTTCATCTTCCACGATGACCTTGCATAGTCAGTGGAAATGGACAACTCATGTTTTTCCCAATGCGCTATATGAAAGGGCATAGTGTAGCACAACTACTCATCCATGAGGATTACCAATCACTTCAGGCTTTTCATGTGTGTGCAGTGTACAACATGGATTTTGAAAACTATTTTATTTGCTTCTTATTTCTCCCCAAGTCTTCACAGTAGGTAGCCAAGTACATCCTTCTCTCCTGAAAGGAGCCTCAAGAGCTGCATATTTTTTCTTTCACTGTTATCAACATTAAATTGACATTGCTCAAAACTCTGCTTGGTGTCATGCAAGTTCAAGAACCCTTGCTGAAAAAAATTGCAGTTGCGTCTTCAATGAAGCACTGGGGGCAAGGTTACCAGGGCTACTGAAAGGAAGAGTGCTGCAGTATGCTTTGAGAAAAGAAGCCAGGAAAAACTCACCCCAGAAGAGTTCTTTACTCTTGTGTCTACTCTCAGTTGAGACTTAGTAAAAAGCAACATAAAGGAGATATGAAGAAATTTGTTATGTATGTTTTCAAATACGCAGATTGATATAGGATGCAAAGTCTGTGAAAGACGCATACTGCACTGAAGCATGCAAACTGGAGTTTTATCCCACACTTAAAGCTCTACTTCCTCGAAGTTTCTAGCCCAAAAGAGAGGGGAAAATTTGCATATCTACATAGAAGAACCAGTTTTTAATTAAGAAAAGTGGTCAATCTCTTTGGAGAAGAAATAAACAATGAATTTTGAAAGAAAAGTTTTAATCTATCTACATTTCTAAAAACATTTCAGAAGGGAGACTGCTGTAACAGCTGTCATAAACACCTATGCCTGTTCTTTGCCTTTTTGCAGTATTTTTTGAAGGCTTTGATATGCAAAATAGTACCACATGGAAACAAATTGCTTTGCCTCAGTTGCTTTGTGGTAACTTCCCAAATGTATGCTATTGCCCCTTTGCCTCATGTAATAGGAAGCTTAGCCCTTTCTCATTAAGGGAACTCAAATCTTCCATGGCACACTAAACAATACAAACACAAGTACAGTTTCTGCAAAGCATGGTAACACTTTTCTCTCAAAATCTCTAGGCTCTGTGGCTATTTGCCAAAGCAATTCAGGTCTTCTAATACTAATGCATACGCTGAACCTCAGAAATGAAGGAAGTATATGGTGCTGTAGTAACGGCACTAGTTTCAGAGAGACAACCACCTATCTTAAAACAATGGGTTCATTGGTAAGACTTACTGGACTCTTCTGCATAAAATCATGGCAAAAGAAAGAAAAAGAGTAAACCAGGACAGGCCAAAGATTCAAATGACAGTCATATTGATGAAGAAGATATGCACACTATTACAAAGAGCAGATACTCAAAGGTAGAAAGAGACATTGCATGCTACAGTGCACAACACAGTTACGTTCCTCCGTCATAAACAAAAAAGGGCTGTTACGGAGGAAGTTGTTCGGTTGCATGTTAGTTTTTACATCAAGTGGCGCTTCTTGGACAAGAAAGTTGTTTTTCAGAAAAAAATATTTAGAAAGAAATTGTTTTGTAACAAAAAAGAGAGAAGTGGGGAGCAAATAAGAATAGATAATACTCTTAAACACAGCAGGTATAAAATATGTAGAAGATGAAAAAAGAAACTTCATCGTCTCTTCTCAGGGTGGTAATAGGACTACACTGACCAGGGAGAAAAGAATCAGGCAACATTAATGTAATGTTTCATTTTTTCAAATATTAGCTTAAAAACATATTTTTAATATACATCAACTTCAAAAAAATGATACTCAACATACAGATAATTATCTGGGCTCTGACATGGAAATTATCTCTGCCTCTGCTAAAAGACTTGATATAAAACATACACTTACTCATCTTCTTCCACATTAACCTCATTTAGCAGTTGCTTCCTACCCAAAACGAAGTCAGAGTAGTCAAAACTAGTATTGCATACACTGCAAGCTTTTTTCATCAGATCCGTTTTAATCATTACAGAGCCCACTCTGTCTAAGCACAGCCTGGACCAGAACAGCTCCAATGGAAGGATTGTTTTCTGCTGGGTATATAACACAAATTTGCCCAGCCATGTAATTGCCTGAGGGACTCCTAATCTTTTGGGAAGGTAACGTGTTTACTAATAATCACAAAGGACCACTGCTTTCACAGACATTCATTCAGTCCTAACAAAGTTGAGGAGACGTGCAGTCTCATCAGGAGAGTAGAGGACAAGGACACTAGGATCTGATCCTCCAAACATGGGCAAAATACATAGATCAGATTAAGTAAATGCATGTTTTTCTAAATGCCTTACCCAAATAAAGCACAAAGAAGTTGAGTAACTGGAGCAACAGTCTGAAGAGTAAAGATGAAAAATTCTGGTCCCGGTTCTGCTACAGACATTGTGTAAATTGAGATTTGCTCCATGAACATGTTGCAACTCGGCTTCCCCAAAACCAACATGAGTGATGAGATATTCAGTACTTGCTTCACAGAGGAGCTGTACACATTTGGATATCAGGGTCCCCAAAACCGTAATCAGATCTGACTTTCGTGATCATGAAACACCCAGCTGATTTCAGTGGAACTTTTGATGAGGATCTTCCAGCATAAATTCTATAGCGGCAATGAATATATATAAAATTAGTGAAAGTTTGCTAAGTGCTTAGAGTTTCTGGGATGACAGGTGCTATATAAATGCAAACGATTACTGCTACAGCATATCCATCCTGAGAGAATAGAGTGACATTTCTGGAGCTGTGCTGGGAGCTGAGGTGAATAATAGACATTTCATAATTTACCATGAAATACTAATTTATCTTTAAAGAACAGTAACAAGAAAATGAAATGCTAAAAAAAAGAGAAAAAAAAGTACACCATATTTTCCTATGAACTGGAGAAAACTGTTGGAAACCAGAAGAGCTCCAACCAAATCAACCAGCAATTGGAGGTGGCAACAGAAGAGCAGGATTTGATAAAGTAACCAGTGCTGGTAATAGGGTAGTAGCATTTAAAAAAAGAATTTAAGATAATTGTATCAGTATTGTCCAGCTAGATATAGCTGCATCTGTGGCAGGAATAAATAGCTTTCACTCAGTATTGCATAGACTGCACCCGGTGTTCCCCAGGGCTCAGTTTTGGGGCCGGTCTTGTTCAATATCTTTATGAACGATCTGGACGAGGGGATCGAGTGCTCCCTCACTAAGTTTGCAGACGACACCAAGCTGGGTGGGAGTGTTGATCTGCTCGAGGGTAGGAAGGCTCTGCAGAGGGACCTGGACGGGCTGGATGGATCGGCTGAGGCCAATTGTATGAGGTTGAACAAGGCCAAGTGCCGGGTCCTGCACTTCGGCCACAACAACCCCAGGCAACGCTACAGGCTTGGGGAAGAGTGGCTGGAAAGCTGCCCAGAGGAAAAGGACCTGGGGGTGCTGATTGACAGCCGGCTGAACATGAGCCGGCAGTGTGCCCAGGTGGCCAAGAAGGCCAACAGCATCCTGGCCTGTATCAGAAGTAGTGTGGCCAGCAGGAGTAGGGAGGTGATCGTGCCCCTGTACTCAGCACTGGTGAGGCCGCACCTCGAATACTGTGTTCAGTTTTGGGCCCCTCACTACAAGAAGGACATGGAGGTGCTGGAGTGTGTCCAGAGAAGGGCAATGAAGCTGGTGAAGGGCCTGGAGCACAAGTCTTATGAGGAGCGGCTGAGGGAACTGGGACTGTTTGGTCTGGAGAAGAGGAGGCTGTGGGGAGACCTCATCGCGCTCTACAGCTACCTGACAGGAGGTTGTAGCGAGGTGGGTGTTGGTCTCTTCTCCCAAGTAACAAGCGATAGGACGAGAGCAAATGGCCTCAAGTTGCGCCAAGGGAGGTTTAGACTGGACATTAGGAGAAATTTCTTTACTGAAAGAGTGGTCGGGCCTTGGACCAGGCTGCCCAGGGAAGTGGTTGAGTCACCATCCCTGGAAGTATTTAAAAGACGTGTAAATGAGGCGCTTAGGGACATGGTTTAGTGGGCATGGTGGTGTTGGGTTGACGGTTGGACTCAATGATCTTAGAGGTCTTTTCCAACCTTAATGATTCTATGATCTTATGATTCTAACCTCAGCAAAATACCACAGGGAATCTGACTGATGGTGACTTGCTTTCAAGGAAGGCGTGGTCTCCTGCCTCTTCCTGAGCTTCCCCTGAGCTGGGATACCCTGGCACATACTTGTTTTTTGTGAGTCTGCCACTCCTCCCCTTCAGCTTCCAGTTCAGACCCGACACAAACACTTCACCTCCCCAGGCACCATCCCCCACTGAGGCGGGAAGCTGACTCCAGGTCATGGCGGGTGGAGAGCCCATCTCTCACCAAGGCAAGGTATTCGGTTTTGTGACAGGAAACTGGTCTTGTCTAGTACTGAGTAGAATTAAACTTTACAAACCCCAGGCTTGGGAGATCTCTGACCAGCTAACAAGTTGTTTTCTTATTTTTGTGAGAAGCAGTCTTTCCTGGCAGTAGCTAAACAAAGAGCTATCCTCCCAAAACACTTTCCTCTTCACCGCAAGCACTGAAACTAGCTGTGCCAACTGTCCGTTCACCTGCTCACAGAGCATATTTCAAAGTCCTTTTCTTTCTGTGGGAGCCTTTGGCGGGGTGGGGGGGGGCATTCGGTTACCTCAGAGATCTCCTGAAGGCCTGTGAAAACCGTGCTCTGTAGGGGGCAGGTGAAAGACCCATTTCTGCCCCTCGGGTTGCCTTCATGAATAAACAGCTTCTGTGTTCAGTCAGAGAGAAGAGTTATTTCAGGCATTTCTAGCAGCAGCAGGGCAAAGGGGATGCAGCCAGGCACTCACGTGGGCCCTGTTACCGCCCAGGCAGGAGCGAGGCCACGCTCCCCGCCATGGTGCCTGCAGGAGCGTGGGGCAGCCCACACCTCATTTGGGTGGGTGGCAGAGGGAGGGGGTCGTGGCTTTGGCCTGGGAAGTGTCCGCCATCCCCCAAGAGGCGCCCCATCCCGTCCCACCTTCCTCCCAGAGACCACAGCCCTGTTCAGGCCTATTCAGCTCCCCTGTTCTTGAGGGGACCGCTCCTGCCCTCCCAGCTGGCCTGCAGGGACCCCAAGCACCAAGACCCCCTGCAAACGAAGCTGTGATAGCTCTCACCAGGGTGCAAGCCCTGGGTGGGCCCGTAGCACACCTATTTATAACTCCTCAGGGCTGCGCTTGGCCCCACTCTCCAGGTGTTTCAATAGGGACTTCAGGCCCCACCGCCGGGCGCACCCCGGCCTCTGACTTGCCTGGCTTCTGCTTGATCCCCAGGCAACTCAGGTCCCAGTCTCCTCCCTCAGACCTTGCTCCAAAGGCCGTTGCTGGCGTGCAACGGGTGGAGGTTATTTCTCCTAAATAAAAGAAATGTGCATCTGTTCTTGTTACTGTGCCCTCATGTGTTTCCACACAGAGCTAACTCACTAACAGTTTCCATCACCCTCGTGTAGCTTCTCTGTTTTTTGACATCTGTGGGCATGTCAAATCTCTGCTCCAAACCCCCCAAACACACATATGTGTACGCAGCTTCCATCAACTGATTCAGAAATAAGTCTTGGTCCTAAACGTCACAACAATGACCAGATCGGTTTCTCTACGCTGCAGACTGAATTTTGCCCTGTGAGCTGCCGAGACAGCTGCCGCCCTCTGGGACGAGGCAGATGAAGTGCTCCGGAGGCAGCGGAGCGGGGAGCCAGGTGTTGCCAGCTGCAGGGATGCTATGGCCACAGCCCCAGAGGAGACTTGTTGCACATTGACTCTGCCTTCAGAAAACCCTGCAAAATCTCCTTCTGTCATACTGCCTTCCCAGTGTAACAAGGATGACATTCAGCCTCTGGGATCCCACTGGTATTAACAAGAGCAAAAAAGACTCACTGAAGTAAATGAATGCCCAGAAAAATAAACAGATCTCCCAAAGTACTGTACAAGAGACCCAAACACTGCTGTAGCCCCAGGCCAGGATTTTTAACCTTTAGAAAGTCCAGAGGGTTTGTGAAGTCCGGTTGGTGTTTTATAGCAGATACTGGACTCTATATAGAAGTTATTCATATACTGCAATAACAAGTTTCACGGATGCTGGAAGGCACACAGTGCTTTAAATATTATGGACTGACAGAGCAAGTAACTGTGCTATCAGGTAGCAGAGTTTATGCTCACTATATGAAAAGTGTGAATACAGCCACTCTGAAAAACAGTGGTTACTTTCGCCTCCTCTAGCACCCAGCACACTGTCACTGTAAGGCTAAATCCCAAGGCTTTTCACTGAATATTTATTCTGTAAAAGTGCCTGACAATCATAGATGAATGCTGGCTCCTGTGGTTATTAACATAATACAGTGATGGGATTCTTGCATTAGGAAAGGGGGATGGGTAGAAGTTGGCATTCCTCTTCAAGCTCATTTTAAAACACCATTTTCCATCTGGGATCATTTTCATCAACATGACTTCTCCCTCCATTTTCCCGTTAAAAGGAACTGGGAATGAACAAGAAATTTGTTTAATCATCTTCTGTGAGATCAGCTGAATTCTAATGCTGTTTGATTACAGCTAGTCACAAAAATGTCAAGTGCATTTCCATTTAGAGTGCTTGCTTAAACAGCCGTGCAAATGGGGACCACCCGAAAATCAGCATACATCATGAGAGATTTGAGCTTCCTTATGGCATATCCTTGTTTCAATCCACTCTCTTGCTCTTAAAAATAATGCATTTTCACAGCATATCATTTCCCTAAATGAGCATGATACATCACTGCTGCAGATTGACTCATGAGGCCCATTAATAAAGGCCAGGGTTTCTCAGCAGCTTTTCTCATTGGGAAGGTGTAATCTTACTGTCTAAGTTCGTGATGAATATGACGCTCTTAGCCTATGCCCACCCCACTGTTCCAGCTCCCCTTGTCAATTTGGTTGGAAGTTTTCATTGCACAGGCAGTGGCATCATGTTACAGAATAAATAATGTATTCTTCCTTTCCCTAAGTAAGCAGCTATTCATTTCAAATGCAGCAAAAATGCTTAAAGTGAAATGGTTACCCTTGTCATATGGGATTCACCTCTTACAAAACATCTCTGCCCTGAGTTTCAAACCTATTATATAATTCCTAGTATTACACTGCTGCATGATGCACTATCAGTATTAGACAAGAAATACTAATATTCAGACAGCCTCTGATCTTATGCTTGTAGTTTTCCCACATTCTTTTGCTTTCCAAAATGAGTAGGGTTGATCAGAAAATTGAACTGGAGACTACAACAAGATATGCAGGGAAAAAAAATAAAATCTCAGTTTGATGAAATGTTATCTATAAAAATGCTTTAGGGTATCATATTTTCAGTTTTTCCAATTAAAAAAAAAAAAAATCTGGGGTTTATGATGAAATTCTGATGAAAAGAAAAATGTTTTGTTTAAAAATCTAGGGAGTGTAGTATTTTGTACAGGAACAAAGTATTTTCTGACACAGTCTGGAAGAGTAATATGTTAGATATTAATTATCTGATTGGGACTGGGAATTTCAGAAGTCCCTACAGGGATCAAAAAATCATACAGACATTCACTGAGAACTGGACACCTGATTCCTTCATTGTTTAAATTGTGTTATTAAATGTTAAGCATACTCACTGGAATTGATCAGGTAAGTGTTTTGGCTCCCACAACAAAAGATTTTGCAGAGGACACAAAATTATTAGCGTTCATGATTTCCTTTAATTATTAGCTTCTGTGGTCTTCTTTCCTATTTCAGTTTGGGTCTATGTATTATTGAGAATGGTACATAAGACATTATCCATGCTTATCTAGGCTTAGAAAAGCTTTCTACAGAAAGCTTCACTAAATTTTGGAGGTGTAAAACTGCACAACAAGCTGTACTGTACTCTCAGACAGCTGAAAACTATTGTAGGAACGGTATTTCTCATGATGGTACTTCCACTTCCTCTTCTGGTCAAAATTAGGAAGTGCACAGATATTTTCCCATCCTTTCAAGTTTAACACAGCACTTCTAAATCCTCAGACATTTCAACAGGCTTGAGCTGTGTTCATTCACCACAGATCCCGGCTCTTCAGCCCACTTGTGCAAAGTAATTGTTGTTAGTACATGGAGTATACATCAACTATTGGATCTTCACAGCATACCTCTTCCTGCACATAATAATAGCCCTCCAAGGAATTCACTGTGCAAATATAAAACTGGAGAGACATTTGGAAACATCACTTCCTTATTCATTTGATTCATTATAAAGAGCTGCATCTCAAGCCTAAGCTGAACAGGCTTAGGCTCCTCTTAGGGCCTGATGCATTTTTAGCAGTTTTAGCTGGTTTAAATGCAGTTACTGTATATATTACTGAGAGGTATTAAAATAAGGACAGTGTAGAGCTGCTGGTTTAGGAGCAAGTTTTTTTAAAAAAATAAAAGTTTAAAAGAACAAGACAATAAAAGCGAAACGCACCAAGAGACCCCTTGCAGGTATACAACACTGCTACAACAGGAGTAGCAAAGCAGGAGGTTCTCTTTTGTACATTAATTCCACAGAATCAATTAAAACAGAGAATTTAGAATCAGGTTGCCCAGATATTTTGAAAAAAGCCCAAAAGCCTAAGATTTACCTAGTTAATTGGACATACTCTTTCTAGGTCTAGATAAGATTCTCTAGCCTTACAATTCCCTATAGTCTGCTAAAGTTTCAGATCTAGCCTTCTCTGATGGAGTTCAAATTAATAACACTGTCTTGAAGACACAAGAGGTTTGACCAACTTTGCAAAAGGCCAGTCTAATAAATGGAAGGTGCACTAGGTCAGTCAGACCTGCAAACCACATTACTGTGCACACCTGCAGGCTATTTTGGACCCAGGAGAGGAGTAACCAGATAATTAGATAGACAGACATTTTACTGCAGGTTGAAGTAATTAGGGATCAGGCAAAACAGGAGAATGACTTTCTAAAGTTTACATCGTTGCATATATTGCCTTTGGGTTTAGGAGAAGAATAGCATAAAGGAGAAAACTTGATACCCTCTGATGTAGGCAAGATTACCAGATACAGACAGGACCAAGCTGTAATGTTTCAATTCAGCTCTGAAATTCTTGAGATTTGTAAGGGCCAGAGTTGGTGTCCTGGTTTGCACTTGCATACAAAAGAGTGGCAAAAAATGTTTACAACAACCACCAAAAAAAGACTTTAATGCATTTTCATATATTGAATATGTAGTAATGCTATATAATAGCTCCCAGTTTATCATCTGAGATGTAAGACGAGAACACACCTGGCAACAGCCTTTACTCTCTGTTTGCTTCACAAGTCATTCTACACACTTTGTTTATGCAGAAGAAGGCAAACAGGACAAAATCCCAATTTGGTCTTTATCATTATGCCTCCTAGCCATGGTGAGCATATTTCCCATCTGCTGGGGTTAAATGTGCTGCGATCAGTACCAGTAAGGAGAGACAGAGAGACACCGAGACTCTGTCCAACTAGATTAAAATCTGGAAAGCCATGTTATCCAAGTGATGTATTGATTCTGAGGATATCAGCAACATTTCATGATGCAGAGCCACATTCACGAGCTGAACCACGGCGCCTTGGCACCAAACCCGAAACTTGTCTCTTTAACTTTAATTGAACATTCAGTAGTAAAAAAAAAGGAAATGCAACAAATTGGAGAAAAGCAGACTGTATAAACGATGATTAATTTAGTAAGTACTGCCGCTCCATAGAAATGGTGTTTGCTAAACAGCACTCCACTTACCTCCTCATAAAACCCTCTTTGTGGAACTGGGAAAATACAGTTGCCCCAAAATACAGGATATTTATAAAGCCACTCTCCTCATTAGAGAGGCTGAGGTATAGATAACAACTTTTCTCCTGATTAAATTACTGCTGAGAATTGATCAAACTCAGCATGGATGGATGGATGTGGAGTTTTTGTCCTCTTAGCAGTTTTCTTTGCTTCATTTTACCTTAAACTCCTTAGGGACAAGCTACTATCCTGTGCTCCTGACCAAAATACTGGTTCAGACTGTATCACCGGTACCCCAAAGGGGCAGCATGTTTCCTGTAACTTTTCTATGCTTTTGGTTGTGGAAAGAGGCTGAGAGCACACCTCCATACGAAGGACACCTGCCTGGAAGGAGAAAGCGAGAGCAAGACCCCCCGTCATGTTATCGGTTACCCTCGATTTGTAATGCAAAGATCTGTAATAAGAGCCATCTGTCTTGCACAAAGCCTCCCTACACCGAACACTTTTACCCAGGGCCCCCAAACCACAACCAACTGAGACATATCCCGAGGCAGTCTGCAGATGAGAAGAAAAGACTTGGATTAAAGAGGCACTTCCCGGGGATGCCTGCTGAATGGTTTTAGGAAACCGGCCAAGGCGCTGAAGCCATTACTCACCAAAGACAAAAATCAGCCCAGCTGACAATTATTTTCAAGAACAAGGCTTACTGCCCAAGCTATGTCCATTCCTCTTCTGCATCAGAGTCATCCTCTCATTTCACTCATGCGGCCATATTCTGCAATAACGGGAGGAATCCCTCTGTGGCAGTATGTATTAAGTAATCACGCTTTCACGTACATATCTGTGATAGCAAAATTTCACAGTTCCTGAGATCCTACACTTAAAACACAATAATTACAAGGAATAAGAACAGCATTTTGCTTTTTTTATAACAGCCTTTTAAAGTGGCCTTACATGAAGAGATCATTCATAAGTCTGGTCAATGTTATGTGTTTTCCTTTGAAGTAAATGCAGTGTCTTAAAAGGAATTAGATCAGATGCAGAAAAGCAAAGTAGCTTTTTTACTTCAGCCGAATGATCAAAATTTACACTAGCTCAGGGTTACACCCATTAATCCTATAAAGCTCATTAATGTCTTGTGAGATAATAAGAGGTGTTATACAAATTTGATAGAGAAAGGAAAAGAAAGGAGTATTATACAAATTTTATGGCATTCCATTATCATTAATATAGGACGTGAACAATGTTGGGTTACTTTTTGGTTATGAATGAAACTCAGATCTGGCAAGATCACATAATCATATGGGACAAGATGTTTATGTCACATGCTGTACTGCACTGTATCTCGCCATCCACTTAGCCAGCACAACATGCGATGTTGCCCTCAGTGCACTGAGGGGATATTTGTGGGCAGCTCCTCGGCAGCACTGTCCATGGTCCAGCCTTTTATGGTCAGCGACAGTCTTGGAAGAAACTTCAGAAAAAATCCCTACAACACCATTGGGATGGTATTTGTGTATTGGTACTGCAAGAGTTGTCTGTCTTTGGTCTGTGTGCACATGCATGTGTGTACCAACCTCCTGAATCACTTTTGTGAGCAAGCTGTACTAAGAGGCAGTGTAGGCTGGAGCCTGGCAGTGGTCCCACAAGCAAGAATGCAGCTGCATATGGTTCCTGAAGTGGAAAACTTGTTTCCTGTTGTTTCCAGAACAGTGGGATACGCCTCCAAAAAGCAGTGAAGGAGCTGTAGCTTTCTGCAGCTGGTGCTATTGCTAGTTATCCTCCCTAATAACAAAGATGTCAAGATTTAGGCTTGGGCTTTGTTCAGCTGCGATGTCTGTGACAGCAGTAATGACTGGCGGCAGAAAGTTATGAACAAGTAGGGGGGAAATGCCAAGACAGGGCAAATTTCAAGGTGGCAATGGCAGTGGTCACTTTGATAAATCTGTTTGGTAAGGAAGATGATGAATATGTGTGTGCTACAGTGTCTTAAGACCAGAAGACTGCCATGTTCATGTGCCTACATATTCCTGGAAAAAGGGCAAACCTATGACTGGGGGTGGCTGGCCCAGCCTCTGGTGCTGAGGGACAAGAAACCATGGTAGAGTGAAAAGAAAGGATGCGGAGGGATGATTAGAGCAGAGGGTCAGTAAAATGGTGGCCAACCATGCCAGTTCTTAAGTAGAACGGTGTGATTCTGATTCATGTCATACACTATCAGTAAAAGCATTTTTTCATAGTAGCCAAGCGAAGCCGTGCCAAGGGTGCCCTGATGCCGTTACTGCATGAGACACACTCAAAGCACAGGCAGGAAGAGCAATCTGTGCAAGACTGGCTGGGAGACCTGCCAAGCTGGTAAATGACAGGGGATTGCTATTTTTATCTCTCCAGCTACAGTTCAGTATTTCTAGGCCCTAATGCATAAGCTGAGAATCAGTGAGTGATTGAGGATATCTTGAGACTGGAGTTGGGGGAAGAAAGGAGCGAGGGAATGAGAACCACTTGGATGTACTCCATGGCATTAATTCAATTCAAGATAAAAACTGACCAGCTGAAAATTTTTTAACATTTCAAAAGGTGGAGGTATGGTGCAAAAGCATGACTGGCATGACCTGGTTTCTTCTTTGGCAGTTTGACCAGAAAAGACTACTCAACCAAATTAAAAATATTCAGAGCCCACAAAGCAGGCTTCCTTATGTGACAGACTAGTTATTTTCTGCGTTATGGGCATCTTCTTCAGCACTAGCTGTAACCTGGGGTTCATTCAGTCTTGTGCTGTTCAGTTAGGTACCCAGGGCCCAAGATCCACCTTTACTGTAAGAAGTTGTTGAGCTGTTGCTATTGCACTACTGTGTAGGTAAGAGAGCATGTGTTGGTTGCAAGAATAACTCAAGAGAAAACTACCGACATGAAAAAATATAAAACCCTAAGGAAAAAGAAAAGAAGAAAAGTCAGAAGGCAGCAACTCAACACATGAGAGGATCTGCCATTACCTTTCCCATGCTGTCAATTTATTAATCTGAGCTGTGGATCAGGATCCATTATGCTTATTGTTGTGGGAATTTATATGTCACAAAAACATCATCTTCACTCCACGTTTTACATCTCAGCTACATTTTATGTAGGGGAAAAAAACGCAATCATTTCTATATTTTTAGTTTACTTGTGAAATCTGTAAATAATAATACAGATCTATCCTTTTATGACACCTAGGTATCCCTGGGAACTGACACAAAATTGACACACAGGGACTCAGAGGAAAAAAAAAATATAGCTGATTGCGAATTCTTGCAATTCCCAGGGAACAGCTGATCACTGACATTTGGTTTTAGGGTATTCTGTGATTTTTACAAAATATTATTGCACCATGTTTTATCAAATTCATGTGTTCAGGATACCATAAACTCAAGCAAATATAAATAGCGTGTGACCTTTTATTTCCAAGGCACAAATGACAGTGATTCAGTTTTGTCATAGTCTGCCTGTAAGTCACAGATAATTATATACTATATTTGTAAGGAAACTAGTCCATAAATCTTTAAATATAGCACTTTAACCAAGTTTCAAGGAATGAACAGCTGGATAGAATTGTAATGATATATAATGTGGGAGCATAAAAATTGAAGCCTTCCACTTACCTAGTAAATTTTCTCAATTTTATATTTCTGTTCTCTTCTATAATTTTTATTATATATATAACTTACTTTGGTAGTAAGTTTCTTTCTTCTTAACTATACCTATATACAGAGGACATAATCATCTATGAGTATGGTAAATCTGGACAAGTCTCGATTGATTTGTAGATACAAAAGACACAGTGATTTTCTTAAACACTTTATAAAAAGCAAAGGGAGCACTTTAGGGTGTATGATCTCAAACTCTGGCACTCCACAAAGTTTAAGGTCATGTGGACCCAATGGTTTTCCTTCAGTAGCAGCCTTGGAGGCTCAGCTGGGCTGGAGAATTTGTCCACCAGCCCAGCTCTGAGCCCAGTCACCCAAGCATGCCTGAACTATGCTTCACAGAAGACATTTGGGCAAGATTCATCTCAACCAAATTTAGACACTTGGAGAGGCACTTCTGAGGCATGACTTGTCTCATTCAAGGATAATCTGTCAGGTGAATCACTGGCTGGAAGTGCCTGTTTCTCCCCATTGACTATAAAGGCAGTCTAGGCAATTAACTCAAGTGAGGATGTTTATTTAGACATGTAAATGTATGTGAGATGTATTGCACCTTGAGCCTTCACCTGAAAGACCAAGGACAGGGAATGCCTCATTTATGCAATCAGTAGACTACCCCTTTAGTAGTTTGTGCCACTGCAACAGATAGATAGGTGCTACCTTTCGATCAGACTAGCTCACCTGTAATTTCCAGTTTACTATGACTTTTCACTGGCAAATGCAAGATCCCTTTAATACCGATAGTGTAGAGCACAGCATCAGAAAATAATACAAATTTCTACCTAAAACACTAGTGGTTCTGTCTTTTAAAATTTTTAATTCAAAATTAAAAATAAAAAATCCTTAAAAAATAAATCAATTGATGATTTCATCATTCATGAAAATTACAGAGCAAAACTCATTATCCTGAATGGGAAGGAACCCATTGATTTCAGCAGACTTTGGATTAGGTAACAAAATAAGAGAGACCAAAACAGATCAACAGAAGGAAATCTGCTAGTCACATGCTCAATTCAACTATGAAAAAGAATTGCCAAAAATATTCTGAAAAAGCATATTCTCTCAGAAAAATTGACAGAATTAAAGGATTTGGCTTATTTAGGCAAAGCTTAGACTTTGATACCTGAACTAAGAGCAACTTCCAAACTTTTTTGGAGGTCACATATCAGTATTAATTGTACCACATAAAAATTTTTGTTGAAAGGATTACAGATTATTATGTTTTTATCTTGCTCCAAATGGATCTCAAACGACTGCCTACAACACAAAAAATCTGCCATCCAGGTTTAGAGGTTCACAACAGGTATCTATCTCTATATTGAACCAAACCATTCCACCGATTGGTATGACCAACCACTTCAAAGCGGTTCAGACATGGATCTAAGCTTAACAGTTAATTTATCTTTCTATCATATGACAAAGCAAACATTGTTCATGGCAGCTCATGAATATGAAAAATCTTACCTCTGATTTTGCAAAACAGACCAGCATAGCATTAGTTAACTAATAAACACAAATTAACTTTTATCTCAAGTCTCACTAGAAATTAACTTTGAAAAGGAAAATATTTTTGAGAAAGATTAGAGATGTGAATTTTGCTTCACTTTTAAGACAATATAACATTATTGGATTCATTCTTCATTCTGTTTCTGTGTAAAAGAAGTAATCCTGCAGTTCCAGAAAATATTGAGAAGTTTTTCAGAAGGAAAGTTGTTGCAGCACACATGCACAGCCTTTATCATAACAGGGCAGCCCTACCATCTCTCTCCATTCATTGCACCTCTCTCCCTTGTCTCTCTCCATTGCCTCTCTTATATCTTCCTTCCGGCAACAATCACATGTCTGCTCACAATTCCCTTCACCTGTTTCTGTTCTTGAATCAGCTGGTACTCATTAGGCCACCTCTTAACTCTTCTCCACATCTCCCCCTTTTTTGTTTATGATTTTATAGCATTGCCAAAGTCCTATCCGAAACTCCGGATTCCAGAATTCTTCTCCATAGAAAGTAAGAGGTAAAGTATCTTCATGTAATTGTTTAGATCCAGGCTATGCACATGCACCTGCATCTTATCTTGAGAAATTACAATTCCATGAAATGGGATTGATATTTCTTCTTAATCAGACAGACACATGTATAACTCCAGGCAGGTATCCTCTCATCCGCTGATTTCCTCAGTGTTTTTGCAATTGAGGGAAGGTTTTAAATAACAGTGTTCCCTGATTCAGCAAGACTTGTTTTAAAGATTCATTGGCAAGGAAGACTCTTAGCCAAATGAGACTGTTTTGAGTGGGGAAACAAGCATCTCATAATTTTGAATCATTTGAAGTTGAGTTTGCTTTTTTTCACACCATCATGGAAAGCAAAATACAAAATGTTGAGCTGAGGGCATGACATGACAACGGGAAAAATAAAACTGTGGAATATGTTGCAAAAATGTCCTGCAAATTTTCACCCACCTATCTGTATCTTGTTGGGTTGATGATATGCCTTATCAAAGAGACGCGTTCTTTCCTACTTGTCAGAATACTTCTTGCTAAGCTCTGCTCTCCAAGAGGATTGTCTGTTGACTGACCAGTTCTAGCTTTTCAAGCCACCAGTCTCACAGGCCAGCTGGCAATCCCTTCTTATACTTAGTCCCCAAAAAGATTTAGCATAGGTTTCTCAGAGTGGTTCAGAAACTCAAGAGAAATAAAATATGTTAAGTAAGTTCTGGTAGCTGTATAATTCTTTTTGAAATTGGTTTCTGCTTCTTTCCAGTCTTCACAGTCTCACCATTCAGCTCTTCTTTCCAAGAAATCTGCCCGCAGTTTATTCCTAGTGGCTGAGATTTAAATAAGTCCAATTAAGGAAGTGAAATTCTTGTTACAATTATTCTTGATGAGAACCAGAGCTTTAGTAACATCTCATGTCCAGTTCTTTAAAATTAGGGAAAATAGCCGACAGTTAGATGTGTATGTCTAAAATTAGTAATCTTTTCATTCTACTAATTTGAATGGAGACTAGTTGAAGGCCAAGAATGCTGCCAGTTTTAATAAATTCACTTTAGGTCAGGAAACCCTATTCTTTGAATTTAAAGTGTTTTGGCATTTAGATCAGAGATGCTTGCTGGGAGAAACTGTATAAAGCTTCTTTTTATGATTACGTTTGTTTTGAACCACTTTTAACGAACAATGAGTGGGAAAAAGCTACAAGAAAGGGAATAAAATGAAACAGATGGAGGAGTCTCTGCTGGAATGACACCAGTATAGACTTGCAGCAGATAATTTAGTTAAGGCACACTTGCATGGTTTGCTTAGCTGAGCAGAACAAACAATCAGATAAGCTGTCTGGAGCATATTCACAGGCTTTCATTGAAACAAAATAAAAAAAGCCAGTTCCATAGAGTGTGCTGAACATTGACCCCAAGACATGGAACAAACAGAAAGTATGATTTATTATAGCATTTGTATTACAGAGAATAGTATATCAAGGAGCAGCAATGGAAAAATGCTTTTTGATTATCTTGTAGTTCATCCTTTTCTCTCTTCCATCATTGAAAAAGAAATAAAACAGTGCCATTGACCTACAGGTTCCAGGTTTGCAGTAGCACAGCATAAGCTGTAAAGCATGCTCTATTCACTGATTCTGGTTGCATGCACACTCAAGTTGATCAGAGCATCTTTTTCACATTCAGTAGGCTAAACCAGAAGAAAAGAAAACAAGGAAAAGCAGTGACTGGCAGGCAATTGGCCCAAATGGATGATATGCATTTTTTAATGGATATGCTGGATGCCGTCTTTAAAAATGAGATAATAGCCCAGAAAGATTAATTATATATGAATGGAATTCTGTGATGTCTGTTTCACAGAAACTACATATACACTTCTTTTTTAACTGGCATGTACGTGTATACCAGGTATCTGAAGGCAAGGTAATTTCCTTTCTTATAGCGGAATAAGTGTAACACAGGGCTATAATATGAGTCATTACGCAAAGTTATGTATCCTCTCTCATATATACATGCACACAGAAGCGTATATCTATATCTATAGCGTATATCTATACCATGTATTTTCCAGTCATGGAACCTTCCAAAGCTTTAGGACTTCTACAGTTGCTACAGAATAGCTCAGCAGTTCTGGAAGTGATTTTTTTTTCTTTGACAGACCACATAGCTATTCTTACTCAGCACTGATTAAAGGATCCACCCATATCCTTTCTTGCCAACACGAAACATTAGCTATTGAGAGATGCAGCATACCAGGCTAAAATATAACACTAGTCAACAGTGCTTTAAAAACCCAAGTCACTGTACCTACATCAGGGCAAAATTATTTCCGTGTTAAAATCATGCACTTTTGGAATACGCTTGATAGATATCAAGCTCTTCTGGAATATACTTGATAGATGTAGGTGTTACATTCAGTCTAACAAATGAATAATATTAGCCACAGGCTAGCAGGTATCTCTCTTTGAAATCTCCACCTGTTCCTGCCTTTCCAAGTGTGCTCAGCAAATGTACTTTCATCTTCACCTTTTAGACAATGTTCCTTCCACAGTCAGATTATTTTTGTACAACAGAACTGATATTATTTCTCATGATTGAAGAAACACAGAACATAAGTAATCCCTATAATATGAATCATCTCCTGTGATTCTTCCTTTTATCTTCCAACATTAGAGCTACACAATATAAAACCCTCAGGAATGCAAGTGAGCAGAGCTATCTCTAGCTAAAATCTTCCCTTGGCAAACAAAATTCTGGCCAGGCTCCAGATATTCTCTAAAGTAATCTATGACTTACATTTATTTTATATATTTTGTCTAGGATGGAAGGCCAAAAAATGATTGTTAAACACATTCCAGAGGCTAATATTAATCTTGGGAAAAGTTATCCCTTGATGAATAGTTATAAAAGTTGCAAATAGCAGACAAAGGCCTAAAGAAAATCTAAATGCACTCTCTCTTGCATCTCAAGTTTTCCTTTACTCTCCATCTCATGGTATAAAAGTATTGGTTCATCCATCCTTGCCCTGCCTCCTCTTTCCGCACCTTGACGCAATTGTTCTCACTCCATGCAATTAAAAAATGTTGACAGTAGAAGGGACCAGAGGGCTTCTTAGAAGGGCACTCACACATGGTGTTTATGAAAGATAGATTCAGATACACTACCTGCTCACACATGCACACATAGAGACAGCTAAGATAGTTATTACCAGTAGCTGCTGCAGACAGAAAATATTTGGAGTTTAGCAGGTGCCATTCAATCAGTGCATGAACCCTGCACAACCATTGTTCAAGAAGGTTTTCAAGGAAAAATGCCAAGCCAGGTCAGATGTGGGTCTATTCTGTCTTCAAAATCACAGCATGTTTTATTTTTTCCTGAAAAACTAAGTATGTGCAGGTAGGTGCATGCATGTTTGCCAACCTCTTTCTCCTGCCTTCATTACCTGCCAGACGCCAGACCTCTGAGAACTCCACTGCCAAAATTATCTTCTTCGCATCCTATCTGACCTTATCACTGGCCATGATCATCTGCTCCTTGGCTGCTTCTTGTCCAGTTACCAACTTAAAGTCTTTGTCATCACAGCCCCTGTCCCCCAACTCCATTTGAATATGCATTTCCCAATTCATCTTTCAGCACTCATCCCAATTCCCACAGAAGTATCAGTATTCATATTCCTAACTTTTTCTGTCTTTTACCACTTACTAAATGTTTGACAAACCACACAAAGACTTTCTAAAGACTTCATTCCTACTGACTTTCCAGTGAAATATTGTACAGAATCAACTTTATAAGGGGCATTAATGCTGACAGACATTGAAATACCTACAACTGGTATTCTGAGCTTTTCCTTTGGCACCTCTGATCTTTTTATGCGTAAAACAGTCATGTCAGTCAACGGGGAAAATCCAAAAATGACATTTTTGTCATTTTATTTGATACCCATGGGCATCTTTAGATGTCCCAGTACCTTTGCCTGCCACTAATTCTGTTACAACATTTAACATTCACCTCTCATTTTTTCAAATAAATATTTCTTGCACCATCAAGATTTTGGGTTGCATCACAGAGGACCGGTTTGCTTCTCTTTCCCCCATAACTTTAATTCTGGTCGATATTGGCCTACTCTAGGCAATTCCCTCATTGTCTCCCTGAGCAGACATGGGAGTACCACCTTTTACTATTCTATTTAGTAACCACAGTTACTGCTTAGGTTAGTATCCAGCAATACCATCAAAGGGTTTGTGTGATGTAACATACATCTGGATCATTGATACTCCTGTGGTAAGCAGTTGTACAGTTCCTGTTACTTAAGACACCTTGAGTACCTCTGAAAGGCACTGCTAGGTGGGGAGTAATATTTATTTATACAAGGGGAAGGACCGATCTGAATAGCTATTACAAGAGGGAAAACTTTCTATGAACATACATGGCAGCTGGTGGCATTTCTAGCGCATGTCTAGGGTACTGAGATCTCCTTTCTAGGAAAAAAGCTTCGCTGCAGTTACTATTATTAAGCTCTGACAAAAAGCTTCAATAAATTGTCTTTTCACGTTCGTATTTGGTGTGACATTGATGACTACTGCTTGATTATATATGTAAATAAAGTAGCGGCCATCACCTTCCTATGATGATGTTGCTCCGAGTTAATGAAGAAGGGGGACATGGGGAGGATGTGGGACATGTCAGTGTTAATGAAGATTTATTCAGTAGTGACATTTGATCAAATCTACTTGGCGAAGTCTTAGGTTTCATTAGTTAAAGACATAAAGCAGTCTGTCTGATTAAAGGGAGAAAAAGCAGTGGGGAGCTCACATAAATTACTACAGCTCAATTAGGTGTAGACAGTTTAGTGAGTGTTTATTACCAGTAGAAAGGAAGATTTTCCAATTAGATTAAAAGGTTTTGAAAACAACTCTTATAGTGCACAGTGATTTAGACCCATTGCTGGAATAATACGTTGTGAGAAGCTGCATTGATTAAAAGTAAGCTGGTAAGTTATCTGCATTGCTTCATTGTTTATCAATGGAGCCCCTGCTGCCCAGGTACAATTTACCTCACAAGATCCATGTCTGGACTTGGCTAATTTTCTCCTTGCCCTGAAGATTTATATGGATGTAAAGGGCATCTACATCATGGCTGAAAATACCAATGAGATTTATTTGAGATAATCATCAAGGCAGTGAAGAATCACCAGAAGTGTACCCTGGCCATGCTGCGCCCTTCAGGCTGGCATCCCTGCTGCAAAGCTGGGTTTAAAGAAAAGACACTTTAATCAGAAAGGAACTTGATTCCAGTGAGGTTCCACAGGCTCATTGTGAAAACTGAAAAGGCGTTAAAACAAAAGTGGAAGTATATAGAGTGCTCAGGCAGTGGTCAGCCAGTGTTTCTGACAACTGATTGAAAGTACTCAGTGTACAGTGCAAGCCCGTGATTCATGGATCCCAGCGTCCAACAGCGCAGAATGTGACTTCCAGCAGTGCTGAGCTAGCTGGAGTCCAGGTCTGCTTTGCCAAGGGATTTTTGGATACGGCCTGCGAAAGGTAGGGGGTCATTGTCCATGGCTCTGAAGGACTGATTGTTTCCCATGCGGAATGGCATGGGGAAGGCGGGCGGAAGAGGGGCAAAGGAAAAGAAAATGAATGATATTTAAATTCCTTATACTCCTACTGTGCCCTTCAGATCACACAGAGGGCTGCAGCTGCTTCTAATCCCTGTCTCCCAGAATTGTTTATTGTGAAGACTGGAGGAACTGAGACCAACAAATGGAGAAATAAATAAAATAGTTCTAATTGTACATGTTTAGTTTAATAATGACAGAGTTCCACACTGAAGTCTTTCTTTTACCTTGTGTGTAAATAGGAATCAAAAGAATCCAAATGTTACAATATTAAACTCTTATATCTTTATTTCGTTTCCCTGCAACACTTGCACATGCAGCATTTCTCCTCTGTTAATGCAGGTCCCCAAAGTGTAAGTTTAAATCAATGCCATTGGAGATGCTGACGCTGTTCTGACTGACTGCCATGAAAGCAGAATTGCGCCCTTCCTTTTGGCTCTAACAATCAGTCCTTCGGGCTTCAGAAAATCGTGTGTGCGTGGGGGGGTGGGGAAGGAGCTATGGCATAGCATCTTCCACAGAAAAATGAAAGCTGGGTATGCAGGGGTTATTGTCCTTCATTGCACTAACTACAGCAATGCTCCAGTATATGGTACATGTTTTCCAAACACACAGAAAAGTACATTCTCCCCCAAAAGGCTTCCTCATGTTTACAGACAGGATGGTCAGTTCTTCTGTATAAACCTTCTGACGTGTACAAAAACATTATTTAAAAGCATGCGTGCAAGCACAGACTGTCGTGGAAACGGCACACAACAAAATGTTGGTTGCTTTTTAAAATGTGGTTCATTGAAGCTGGAACAGCGTGGTACTTACTCATCTGAATAATCCCATTGTCTTACACACATGTGCTCATTGCATGCTTCTAAATTACACATTTGAGCCCTAAAGTCTTAGTTCTTACCTCATAACAAGCAGAGTTCACATAGTCCACATTCAAAGTGCTTTTTCCTATACAGTTAAGCCACAAAGCTTTCCCTGGGGCTTCTTCCCTACATTTCACTAGACATCACTGCCCTAATCATAACTACACTTCACCAAAATAACCAGCAACCATTTTTCAACAAAATAAGGCACATTCAAACCCCTCCAGGCACCCCAGATAGTACCTCTTTACCGTATTGAATAACTGCTCATGAATAAAACCCTGATATTCTTTGTAATGTAAACATCCTGTTGGTTACCAAAACTGGGCTTTTGGTTTGTTTTCTTTATAATTGGAAGGGCTTGTCATTTAAGGAAACAATTAACATTTGTTATGAGCAACTTGACTGTGAATGACTCCTACTATTACACTACATACATTTAATTATGGTTTATTGGTGCATAGCAACCTTTAGTAATATTGGAAACCAACATCCATTTTCGCTTAATTAAACTCATTATAACAACACTTTGCTACATAAAAGGGAAAAAAAAAAGCAAAATGGGTAAACCCCAAAATTCCATAACTGTTCAAAATTAAGGTCATAAGGTAACTCTGCAGCAGATTTCCTAGTATTAAACTGCTATTATTACTGATGGGAGAAAAATCTGGAAAAGAAGTAGATATAAGAAGAGGACTCAGGCTTTTGGTCCTAGCTATGGAATTAAAACACTCTTGAACAAGCTGAAAGTCATGTCTTGGAACAAAGGCATGAGCATCCTGCATTGCTGAAATTGTTTATTGACTTTTCAGTATTAGAATTTCCTGCATTGTCCTGACTGTTCTCTTCCAAAAAAAAAAATCTTGACAGAAAAAATCCCCTTTTATTAGGGGTTAAATATACAGCACCTGTAGCAACTGCCTTTGCCCCCACAACTGGTGACATGGCATTTCACTACAATTTTTTAAAATTCAGTAGTAAAGAAGGTTAAATATAGGAGAGAAGGATTTGAATTATTAATCCCCAATAAACCTAGATCCTTCTAAAATTATATCTAAGCCATTTCAAATTAAAAATAAAATCTCTGAACACAATTTTGTGTGAAATGTAGTGTGACACACATTATTTTGTTTTAAATTTACCAGCATTGTGGTTTGACATCATTCACACAAAGTGTTTAATAGGGATGTTGTCAAAATGATGTGTGAAACACATGTGCTCAGATCCTTTTCTTTCTAACAGGATTTACTCATGCAACTCCTGGGTGGAGATTAAACTTCACCCCACACACAAACCCCTTCCTTTCTACTGTTAATCACGAGGTCAGAGCTAAACTGCAGCCTGTCAGTACTCCTAATGAATATGTTTTACTCATCGTAGCTGGTTGCTTACTCAGCAACAGCCTGTGCTATCTGGAGGCCAAAGATAAGTGCTCAGGGATTACCTTTAAAACAATCCCCCCAGCTCTTTTTTCACTAAGAGCAGAAAGTCAGAACAAAAACTGAGCTGTAATCCTTGCTTCTGTGGACTGGCCAATTTTTAACAATTGAAGCTTCAGAAAAAAAGCCCTTGGAAATCAGTATCAAAGCTCAACCAAAGTGCTGCAGCTGTTGCAAGGCCGGGAGGTCTAGTCCAACTTCCTCCCCTCTCCCTCAACATTTTTGGCTATTTTACTCTGGCTCTGTACAATAGGTGTCTTTGGTGGGGTTTGTTTTGTTTTGTTTTGTTTTTTAATAAGTAAAGAGAGAAATCCAGCACAAACACCTTCAGTCCTGACTGTTGCTGCCATGAGAAGGTAATGTGCTGTTGGCCCATACATTGCACGGGGCAATGGAGAACAGACAGCTGAGCTCCTGGGGAGCCAGGCAGCCCTCCAGACCAGCTGGTTATTATTTCGGTCACATCCATGGGGGTGCACAGCATTGGGCTTTGGACTCCTGAGTCCCTGTTACCCACAGGTCCTGTTACTGCCCCAAATTTACAGGACCATTGCTGCACAAGAACTGCTTGAGAGGCAGCGTTTTCCCTTGTCAGAGGGGAAGACTCTCAGAATTTGTCTGACTGAGTTTTGCCCCTCCAGAAAATGAATCTTTCCAATTTGTAACTGTGACCACTGGGTTTTTTTAAAGGAATTGAAAAGATATATGGGTGGATACAACTATAATCGTAGCATCATCACACTCACTAGTCAGAGCTGGTTTCCATACATCTTAATTTCTCCGTAGTGTGCCAGTATCTCTCAAAGGCCATAAAACACAGTGTTGTACTCTGTTCTCTTCAGTGCCTTCCAAAATACTGAAGCAGAAGAATATGGCTCTCTCCACACTCAACAGACCAGGAATTTAATTGATTGAGCAGATTAATTATATCTTACCTTGCAAATTGTTCCAAGGTATTAGTAAATATTAACTGTAGTTTGTACTTGCTCTTCATTTTAAAACTTTAATTAAAAATAAAAAAGGAAAAAAATGCTACTCTGTTAAGTCCAGATGACAAAAAATATCGAATGAACAAAAATTCTTCTTCTTCTGTTGGACTACCTGAAAAATCCTCAAAGAAATTCTATGGTAGCTGTGACTTAATAGAAAGAAATTGCTAGAAACCCAACTGTGTACTTGAAGCACCAAAGAGGGAATAAGAAGAAAAAGGGGGAAAAAAAAAAGGCAATTGCAGAGGAATTGAAAGGATAGCATCCAGTCAAAAGACAGTATCCAGTGTACCACCATGGAGTGAGACACTCCTTGGGATCTTTTAATGATGTAAGAAGTTACACTTGCTTATAAACTTAATTGAAAAGAGCTGCATCTGCTGAGGCATCAACCAGCACCATGGGCTCCAGCTCTCAACCTACACATAATTAAATTCAAAGCTTTGCCTACAACATGCTTTGTATACACTCTGTCTTGTTCATATGTACAACTGTGGCTTGCACATATTTCCCCCTGCAGACTTAAAACTGCAGGGAGAAAGCACAGCAAGACCACATGCCTATTTGGCAAAGAAAATCAAACTTTGATTTATCATCTGAAGAGCTGCAAGGTCGCTTAGCTGCTGAGTGCCCAGTCATATTTTTTACCCTGGAAGAGCTCTCCAGGTTAATGGGTAAAGACCAGTCCACCCTAAATGTCACCTCAAATCGGGAAGTGCTTACTCAGTTCTGTCACCGGGGAACAGCAAGATTGTTGTGGACCATTGCACACTGTGATTCCTATAGGTATTTTGGCTGCATCTGCCGTGCATGTATGAAAACTTCTCAAGGCTCTTCTCCTGCCACCACCACATATATACCACCAACGCTCACACGCCCTTTTTATTATTTTAGCCACAAAAGACAAATGTGCAAGCAAATGGGCAATTGCATATGTAATTTCTTTTTTTTTTTTTTTTACCTGTTCTTTTGCAATGTACCTCCTGCACGGCTCCATTCTGAACTTTCAAAAGCGGTCACCACAGCAAGGGGAAAACTGTCACTGACTGGAAACACACCAACAGCATGCTTTGAGTATTGCCAGTCAGGATGCTTTTCTGGAAATAAAAAAAAAGCAGAAATAGCTGATATAATTAAACTTTACAATGAGTTATTAATTCTGCATGGCAGTTAATTATTCTAATATTTTATATAATGATACCAGCTCTTATTAAAATAATTGGGATGATCATACAAGTTCCTTAAGTCTTAGCACAGATTTTATGACAAAATACTTTCTCTTCCAACATCACAACACTAGATACTATTATTAACACCAATGGGAGCTGCTGCACTAAGAAATTTGTGTGTTGCTTCTTTTTTGTGGGGTTTAGTAAGTCTTTACAATCAAGTCAGGTATGCTGAGCACTTCAGAGAAACATGTTCCAGATTAGTGAAGCAGGACAAACCCAAAATGAGTTATTCCAAACCAATGGCTGCTTAGAATATTTTTCACCCTAAGAGCTACAGATATCCAGTAGACTATGATGACTGTGCTATGCTGGGTGTTATTTTGTTACGTTACAAATACAGCACTTATCTTCATACAGCTTTTTTTTTCTTTTAGAGACAAAAGATAAATGTTTTTCATCAATGCTTTACTTTCAAAAATGTTTCAAAACATGTTTCCATGACTGCAGAGCTTTGTTCCCATTTTGAGTGTGCTAGTTAAATGAAGAGAGTTCATGAATCATTTTGTGCTATGAATTTTGCAGAGCTACAATTCCTGAGAATGACTGTGTAGTAGGAAGAGCTCTAGTAGCTAAGCACTGACTTTATTAGGTTGTGATAAAAAGGAGTTATCAATGACGACAGTGAATTTAAGACACTTTATTGCTAAGCATTGCAATGATATATTGCAGAATGCTTTTTAATTGGTAGTTAGCTTTCAGTGTTTTGCTAAGACCTGCAGTTTACATCTATTCAGCATCCACATAAAATCAGTTTTACATCTGCACTCAAAATTATTAGTCAGAATTAACAGTTGAATATATTTTCCGTTTTCAAAAGTTTCTTTTTTTCTTGGTTCTATCACAATGGTCAAATACCAATATGAAAAGATACGGAGCAATCATTTATGTGTTACATCTAAGCACTTACTATCTGTTTTGTGGGTGTGCCTCGTTCCAGAAGACTCTGGGTTTTTTCATGGTTAGATGGTTGAGCTTTTTTTTCTCTTGCTTTCAATTGTTCATTCTAATGCCTCCAGCACCTCTAAGAAGTGGTACCAGTGACATTAAAGATGGAGAAAACTTATTAAGCCACATTATCTAGGTCATCCTCTCAGTGTATTCCATGAAAAATATTCTCAATTACTTTTTCCAGTTGCTATCTATTTAAAAGAAATACTGTAGAGGGTGTGAATTATTGGATAGTGTTTTCAGTCTAAATATTTAGTATGTTTACTTCCATGTTCTCATAATATGGGGAAAAAAGAGGGGGAAAAAAGTAGCTTTCAGAGGTACGGCTTTTAGCATTCTTTGAATAAGAGATTCAGAGAAAATTCCTCATATGTGAAATCTAGGACTTGCTTTAATGCCAAAAATCAAAATGAGAAAAGATAACATCAATGATATTTTAAAGATATATTATTGTACAAAACATCAGAGTTAGAGATAAATGTCATATAGCTTTGGCAGTCTGAGAATTCTCTTATTCCAGCGATACCATTTTGAGATTTTTCCAGTACTGGAAATCTGTGAGATAACAAATCCTGAAAAGACACTGCCCGGATTTCCAAATTACTATGGTTTATTTCGTTTGTTTGTTTGTTTTTTAATTATTTAAATGCTAATATTTGAGCAACCACTATCCTGAGCATTGCACAAATGAAAAGCCATCTCAAGCCCGATTCCATTTTTATTTGGTACACAATGCCGTATTTTAAGTTTAGTATTTTGTAAAACACAAGGAAAACTATGCTGGAAGTAACGTTAGGAGCAATAGCAGGCCATTACTTGGCATGTCACAATAGGCATGTCACAATAATGACAGGCTGTTCCTGTCATTATCCACCATCATAATCAATCATTTTCAACTATTTCTACTTTTTACTCCTCTTTAAGAAACGTGATGAAAGAAAGAAGTAATGGTAAGTAATGTCTCCACTATTCTCCCCTTTGGGTTTACCTTGCTTGCCCAGTTTAGGAGGATGATGCCCGTAGTTCTCTTTGGAGGTAGCTTTCTCTTCACCTTGATTGTATTTGTCATCAGGGATGACCTGTTTTTAATAGCAAGAAAGTCTTTGCCTATAGCCAAGTAATGGTATTTGTAGGTCTCGCCTTCCAACCACGCTGCTGTAGACCCTGGTTCCTACAACAGCAGAGCGCCCTCAGTTGGCTGGGGGGTCTCCCTGGCACGGTGGGGAAGCAGAACATTTGGGCTTCTTTTTATTCACCAGTGATATGGGGGATGCCATCCTTTAGTAGAGTAAAATCTACTTACGAATGTTATCAGCCTAATCGCAAGGAAAGGTGGGCAGGTGGGTGGCTGAATATATCACAGAAGTACAGAATTGGATATGGACAACTTGGTACCTCAATCTGCTCTGCAAGGTGTGAATCCCTCACAGGGGCTCTCGGGGCACTGGGCACCATTCTCCCGGCTTCAAAGGGAAGGGACAAAGGAAGCATTTCCTCTGCTTAAAGGCTGTACAGACATCAATCATGGAAAGAACAACACAGGTTTTCCTTTCTTCTTTTCTATGTCTATGACAGACTTTTCAGCTCTGTTGGGTCAGTTTGACTGTAAATTAATTTCCCATACTGAAGACAGAGAGCAAATATTTCACATTGTGCAGAATTATAAAGTTACACAATTTCTGGGTTACTTTAAAAAGAATTAGGAGAAAATCTAATGCTTGTATTTTTGTTTGTACTGTGAGAATAGAGGAGTACGGTATCCAGTGAGGAAGAATAGATGTCTGATAAGAAGGAAAAAGTTTAGAGCAGAGAAAAATCCTTGCAAGAACAGTTTTCCTTCATCAGGAAGCTACAAGAACAGCTATTTTGTGCAGCTGGGGGAGATCACCATGAAAGGAATTTCTTCTTCGGAAGGAGCTTTCAGCTTGTCTCTGTTAGTAATGTGCTACTGTTGGATTAAATTCTGTGTGAAACAGAAAAAAGAAAAAGATGATTCACTAAATGTAACTTTTCTTAACCTGAATAGAAGAAATGTTTTCAAATCCTCTCTAGCTCATTATAAAGAAAATTATTTAAGGTCAAATTGCATCCAAGAGATTTATCCATCTACTGTAGGTAATTAGTGAACCATATCAAGATCTGTGTGTTTTAGGCTTGGCTGTAAATCTTTACTTGCAATCACTAGCCAGCCTAAACTTAGCAGAATGTATATAGTGGCCCACAAAGCAGAGATGTTAACTTGAATGATATGTTCTGCAGTCAACCGTTTTGAGCAGAACTATTGCTGAAGGAACTGTGAGACAATTATTAGGAGAAGAGATTTAAAACAAAATCTTTATTGTAGTTTAAAAGATTAAAGGTTAATTGGTCACTTTGGATGTATTCACAACATACCTTGATATTCAGAATCTTAAACTCATAGTCACCTTCTCCTATTCACACCCATTTCCAGCCTTTAACAATCCCCAAGTGCTCACTCTCTTTCCTTGTGGTTCCTCAATATGCAGAGTTGCATACATTTGATGCCAGGAAAATAAGTTACATCAATTCGAGGTTTCAGCTTACAGGCCAGTGATGCTGACTGCAGCTCATAGCCTCTGAGATTTGCAGACATTAGATGAAAAATTACAGAAACAATTCAATTCTTTTCTTAGTTAGAATCAGTTGGAAATGCAACGTGGGTTTTTAGCAATAATAAAGATAGGATGGGATAACCAAGCTACCTTAAAAAAAAAAAAATTGTAAATTGGTAAGTAAATAAGGAAATATTTCCAATTAGTTTGGGTGAAGAGGAGAAATAACCAGTATGAATATATCCAAACTCTTTGCCAAAAAAAAAAAAAAAAGGTAGAAAATATAGATTTGATATGCCTTTGCCTTCCCACAGGATTCTAATAGGGCAGAAGAAAGAGATACTTCAATCTAAAGTAGTTTAAGAAACCTAACAGTATGCTGCATAACAGACACTACTAGGAGAAAAGTTTGTTTGGGAAGCAAGTATGGAAGTCAACATTTTCTAACACGGAACCTCAGACAAAAATTAATATTGCATTTTCTCTGCAGTACTGGTTGTATGTGGTAGTTGGAGGTAAATAATGAGTTTTTAGTGGTTAAGTCAGTTTTCTAAACATTCTTTAACGTTATTGTAGCCTGTTTAAATTAAACATTTCTCGAATTTCAGTTTCTTTTGTCTGCTTTTCTAATAAATTCAGAATATAGCCTTCATAATCAAAGTTGTTTCCACAGTAACGGAGTACAACACTTAGAGAGTGTTTCTTAGAGAGAAAAAATGGTCTGTGGAGAAGCCTGCCATCTATATTTCATTTGTATGTAACTTTTCAGTTCCTTCATCATACATCCACAGAAAGAAAACACATATTTGTAAACAAATGGAAATTAAATAGATGTTTTAACCCATCCCTGCAACATTACAATTTGTTTTAGCTAAGAGCGAAGGATTCTGCTCTGAAATTAATTTTAAAATGTATTTAACCAAATATCATTCCTTCTGAGTGCAGATATGAATGCACAGGTGGGGAATTGTGAGTACATGGTTTCTCCACCATACAGAATAAAGGCACTCACTGCCCAGTCAGACAAACAAAATAAGAGTGAGTATATTTCTGCTTTGGACAATATGCTAGAAAATACAATAATCTATTTTGAATTTTTAAGGTTTCTAGCAATATAATAATACTCACCATCATAGATTTCCTAAGTAGACACAGAAGGGATCATGACAGACTGCCTCATTTTTGCAAAAGTACTCTTCGTCTGAGTGGCATCAGGATTCTGTAAAGTAACATTAAATGTTCTCTTGAGGCTGATGTCCTTGAGCAATGGACTTAGCTGTATATATACAAACGTAAAAGTACCATGTTATAAATACAGCAGCAGGATCAGGAGTTGGCACAAACAATAATCTTGATTTTTTTGTTCCTTGGCAAACTGCTGGGCAGAAGGGAACACCTGTATCCTTTGTACACACACACATTTCCAATGCTTCTGTAGGCAGAAACACTAAAAACTGCTCACCATAGATATTATTACTTATTATACTGTGCTGCTCTGTATTTTAAATTACCAATTTTTAAATAGTGCTGGAAAACGGAGAAGCTTGGTATTTCTGAAACTCAGATACCATATATTTATGTATCTAGATATGTATTGAGGACCGTGCACAAGAATCCTTTCTGAAAACCCTGAATACTAGAGGTGATGCTTCAGGCATGAGTTAGTGGATATATGGGCTAGAATGAATGATAAAGAAGAATGATGTTTTTTTCAAAGGAAAAGTGAAAAAGGAAAAATAAGACACACAAAAAGTAGTACTTTGGAAAACACTACCTTCCAAGAAAAAAAAAATTTGCATTTATGGTTCAGATTTTAAAAAACTTTTTAATTCCTCATATTTACTTATTGCTTTGATTAACCACATAATTAAAAGATTATATAGAATGTGGAAATCAACAACTTTAAAGTGAACATACCTTTTAGTTTTACAATATAAAGTTAAAGCATTCTGGAAACTGCTGATACACAGAACTGATAGTCAAGACTTTTCCGTAGCAGCCATTGTCTGAACATTCATTGCCTGAATCAAAATGTAATCTACAAACGCTGTAACCCACCTTCCAGATAGGAGCTATTCTCACGGTGACTTTCTCCATGAGAAGGGAAAGCAAAATATTCTAGCGAAGAAGAGTGAAAAGTGGTGTGTGATATTTTCCTCCCCAACAGAGGAAAGCCCACTGCTTTTGCAGTATCCTTAAAGCCTCCTGCAGTCCTGCAATATCTAGACATGCTGAAATGAACTCAGACCGGAGTATATCAGCATGCTGCCTTTCTGTCTCGATATAGCTTATCAGCTTTTTCCCTACCATGGCTGTGCTTCTGTATGTACATACAGTAATTAAAAGTACAAATATGTAATCCAGCTACAAATGGCAGAGATGATATCTTCAGCAAATCACCCTCAAATTTTACAGTTGGGAAGAGGAAGGGGGATTAAAGAAAAGGAGAAGTTCCCACAGAACAAGCTTTAGGAGAATACTCAAAATGGTAAATGTTTCTGAAGCAAACATGAGAAAATATGACAAAGCTGGAAAGAAGGTTAGTGTATTTTTTGTCAGAAAACTGCAGACAAGAAAAAAAAAGAAGTTAGGGAAAGCCATGATTTAGCCATTGCAGGATTGAGTAGGAGCACAGAGGACCTGGAAAGTATGAAGTGGCAAACTACCGCAGGATTAGGCCCTAAACGTCCTTCCCACTTCCCTAAGGAATTTCCTTAAAGGCTATAAGCTGTGAGTGGACATTCGTATTTTTCTCTCATGTTGAAGTAGTCACGACAGTAACAGCATGGCCCAGAGGTCACACACACAACACTAAAACATTACATACAGGGTTTTTTTTATTTGCTGTGAAATGGAAATACCTCCACTGTCAAGAAGAAACAACAAACCTCTAAGGCATGCTAAGAACAAAGCCTCATCTCTCTGATAATCGAGTGCTTGGCCCCATTAAAAGGATTATCAATCAGAAAAGGTGCCAGTTTCTTGTGATATGAACACCTTTCCAGTAGTAACTTGACTAAGATCAGCAACTCATTTTACATAGGCCACTGACCAACCATTAGATGGCAATGAATTTTAGTCACTACCAACCCGAGACAGATATGAACCAGTGACCTGGAGGTGAAAAGACTTGGATTACATTACCAGTCCTCTGATCTATCCTGTCCCTTGAATATCTAGCTCCATTTCTACTTTTTACAGAGGATCAACCACTACAGACACACAATAACAAATAGCAGTCAATGGTCAGTCACCATGTATTTATGTCAAGTTTTGTTACTTAGCTCCCATTATTGATTATATTAAATGCAATAATTCTCTGAAGAAATTCAGTCCAGTTGCACAGTAAAGCATTAAAAGAATTTGTTATTTGCTGCTATATAAAAATTCTTTTGCAGGCAAAACACTTGTGATAAAAAGAACTTGTAATAAAGCAAAATGTCTGTATTAAGTAAAAAATGAAAAAAAAAAAAAAGAAGAACAAATTCAATTAAATCTTTGAATCCCCAAAGATAAGAGAGGGAAAAAATCTCAGGAATATGAGGAAAAGATATAGTTAATGTTGGTTTTCAGACTCCTGTTAAAAAACATTATTTTTTGCTGGACAAACGACAATAGCATTTTTCTAGTATTTCTCAGCCATATAAATATATAGCAATCTCTGAGTTTTTTGAATTTATTTAAACGTACATTCCTTAATAATCCTTCCTTTAAAGATATCTCCCTGCTTTAACTATCACAATTTTGCCATTTTCAAGCCTAGTTGCTAGCAAGCAATTTTACAGCTTTTATTTCTTCATGTTCAAGTGGCTGTCTGTAATCACACTTCCATTTTTATGACTGGGACTCTAAAAACAAAACACGACAAAAAACATGGCCTTTCCTCTACCCATTACTGACAGCAACATAATACAGCTGCTAGAATTGAAAACCACCCATGGCACTCCCTATTCTCTTGCCCTCTAGCCCCTCTACTGGTTATTCTGGTGAGATGCTGATGGTCCTCCAACATTTTATACTAGTAGAGTGATGGTCCCTCTGATGAAAGAACAAGTGGACACTCCAACTCTCTCATTTAATTGAAGGTAGTACAGATGCAAAGCCAGGAAAAAGACAATATTGCAGAGTCCATCCACTGAATTAGCAATCTTTTAATGCAAACATATAATACATGGCAGCATACAAACTTCCATACTACATATTTACATCTTTACTGATAAGTAAATAGAGGCATATATAAATATAGTTTGTGAATACACACAGCTCTAAGGCCCTGTAAGCAGGTACTGTTTGCCTCCATCACTCAAGATCTATTTTTACTATAAAACACTGTACCTATGGACTTTGAAAACATTACTGGTCTCGCAATATAGTTTATTTTAATATTTCTGAGCTGGTGTAAATTCTTCCATGTTTATAAGTCCATATCCTATAATCAACTACTTAACTAAAAGATCTTCATTAACTACTGAGATTATTTCCTGACTGCATACCATAAAAGGATTACACACATTAAATTAATATAGAATTGACAATGGCTTTATTATGTATGAAACTAATTAAGGGCTCAGTTTTGCACAATGTCGCTCCTAAGTGTACCTTTTATTTCCGCAAGTGCTTCAACAAATAATGTATATAAGGAGTACTTGCATCAATACACATTTGCATTAGGAGCTCTCAGATTTCTGAAGTTAAATTAAAATCTCTATAGATATTTCAAATGTCTACCTCTGCTCTCAGGTTCTATTTATATTTTTATCACAAAGGCATCGTATCACAGAATTATAATGAACTGCAGAGAAAAGCATAGTTTTAAATAGAGATTTCAAGGAAAGATTCTTAAAGGGTGAAAAAACAGAGTTATAAGAGATTAAATAGATGTTCTGAATTGACATTCTGAATTGATTGTCATGTTCTTTAAAAAAATATTAGAGGAATTGTATGGGTGGAAAAGGGGTTGGTGGGAATGAGCTTGAGGGGCTATAGCAGGACATTCTGGAGACCACTAGGGCAAATTAGTACTTAAACAGTGAGTTAAATGGCTAGGTAAGAGAAGTGCACTAAAAAAGGTAAATACACAACTACAGGTAAATCAAATGGCACTACTACATTATATATGCAAGATATTCAGAGGATGCAGAAAAAAGTGCTAGATTCTTTTTTAGTCTCAAGTTCTTTAACTCTTTTTTTACTCTTAAAGCACTTTACATTGTTTTGGCAAGAGAAAGCCCTTTGAAAACTTTCCAGAACATTAGATAGGAATTCCAAACTGAGGCAGACACATCTTTCCAGATTACTATCAATTTTACAAGTTTGAAGAAAGCTAAAATTACCTTGCAAATCACAAGTCAGAAATATGGTCTGCAGAATGTATTTGTGAAGAATGATTTAACATTTGCAGGCCTTCTTTCTGTCAGTGAATCACCCATGATGTGACTCATTGTTATTTGTAATTGTCCTATTAATAGTTTATGAAAACAAATTTCAGCATCAATATGTCATTTGCAAATATTTCTTTACACTGATGACTTCAGACATTTGGGGTTCATTATTCAATGACTGCATTCCAAAACCAGGTTTTTAGGGAACCATCTGTTCCCTATATAGATAATAAAGTAAGGCAGAGAGAGAAAAAGCAAGCACTGTCACAAAAGTAAATGAGCAACACAGGGTGCTCCGCATCCTGAAGAAGCATCAGGAAGTCACAGTACAACCAGGGGCTGATACGGTGTATTTCTGAGGATTTTCGTTATGCCATTTAAAAGATGGCCAGGAAGAGGCAAGAAGTGAGATCAGAAAGCTGAATGAAAAAGAAATGCATTTAACAATAAAAAGGGGGGGAAAGAAAGTAAGTGGGAAAGAAGGAAATCTTAAAGCAGCATAAGTTCTGCACTGATGGTTACTTATTCCCAGGAAGGAATCTGGAAAGCTGTGTGAAAAAACATGAGACTTAGAATATAACAAGAATAAATAGAAAGGAGAAAAGATCAATAGTGATATCCAAAAATGAATAATGAAGAAAATGACTACTGAAGAAAAAAACCCCACAAACTAATGAGGATAATAAATTAAAGAAAAGAACTAATGGGAAAGATCCCTTCACATAAAGTAACCAAGCAGTCATGTGTGACTGACTCAGTGTTCATATCACCATTTGTGCATATTAACTGAACAGCAAGAGGAAATCAGAATTATACTGTAAGCTGCTGTATATGCATTGGACCAAATGACTGGTTTGGAAACACCTATGAATTTATTTCAACGTGTTCATTGGGAAGCCTTTAAGCTTTGAACTCCTGTAGTCTGTCTATCAGCAACTTTTTACATCAATTTTCATTCAAGGCCACATTGCTAAATATGGGCTGGGCTGTGTAACTGCATGTTGATTATTTATCAATGCAATTGTGTTGAATATAAGGGTTTTTTTTCCTGATTTGCATTGGAGCCACGTACAAAGTGCAGGGTTTGTGAATACAAAATCATTAGAAATGGCAACACTTCTGGAGAGAACCATGGCTTAGCATACATTACATTTCACTTAAAACTTCAGAGACAAAACATAGCCCAACCAAAATTCACGGAGGTGTTCTTATTTTGAATATTTTCTAGAACTTCAAATGAAAATACAGGCTAACTGGTTTTATGTGCAAACCAAATTCCACTGTACTGAAATTGCATTTATTATGCATTAAGTATATCTGGAAAAAGATCTCCCGTACTTCTTTATACTATTTTTATTTCTAATTGTATACAACCAGTATATAATTACTGTGTACACACCACACATATTTTTTCCTCCTGAGATTTAAATGTTTCACTCCAGCCTTTGAAAGCTGTTCCTTATTAACTCTCCTTTTGTCATGGTTTAACTGCAGCCAACAACTAAGCCCCACACAGCTGCTCGCTCACTCCCCCCGGGTGGGATAGGGGAGAGAATCAGAAGAGTAATAGTGAGAAAACTTGTGGGTTGAGTTAAAGACAGTTTAACAGGTAAAGCAAAAGCCGCGCACAGAAGCAAAGCAAAACAAGGAATTCATTCACTACTTCCCATCGGCGGGCAGGTGTTCAGCCATCTCCAGGAAAGCAGGGCTCCATCATGTAACCGTTACTTGGGAAGACAAAACGCCATCACTCCAAACATCCCCCCTTCCTTCTTCTTCCTCCAGCTTTATATGCTGAGCACGACGTCATATGGTATGGAATAACCCTTTGGTCAGTTGGGGTCAGCTGTCCCGGCTGTGTCGCCTCCCAACTCCTTGTGCACCCCCAGCCTGCTCGCTGGTGGGATGGGGTGAGAAGCAGAAAAGGCCTCGACTCTGTGTAAGCACTGCCCAGCAGTAACTAAAACATCCCTGTGTTATCAACGCTGTTCCCAGCACAAATCCAAAACATAGCCCCATACTAGCTACTGTGAAGAAAATTAACTCTATCCCAGTCGAAACCAACACTTGTAGCTGCATAGCCTGGCAATCAACATTCAGTCTTAACAGTAAATTCAAATTTTAGTTATAGATGAACTTGGTTCAGCAAAATTACCTCTTCATAGACTCTAAAAATGACAAATGTTCTTTGACTTAAGGAGGCTAATTCTTTTTATGGCACTAAATGGCTAGATTCTGCCGCTGGTTAGGTTATCAAGTATTCTTGAGTATTTAGAGATAATTTTACAAGTCTTCTGTGGGCTACACTGTATACAGTGGAGTTCATTAGTGTTGGAAGTGAACATTAAAATGCACCCAGTTTACAGAGAGATAAATGCGTCTTCTGCAGCATGCTGTCACTGCTCAGGTCAAAGATTTGGGATTTTATGATTGGGCTAAGATAGAAAATAATAGAGATAGGACCCATTTTTAATGTGATTATCTACTTATACTCAGCATAAACAAAAAAAAACCAACCCAAAATAAAGCAATGGGTCAGTAAGTACTGTAAAGAGCGTAGTAAACAAGAATGTTGTTAGATGTTTTATTTTATACCTGTCCTTGAAGTAAGTAATAAAATCAAAATGGGATGGCTGAGAATAATTTTAAAACTAGCCAACATGATTCAAAATCATACTGCATCTTGCAACCAAGGATCTCCAGATATTTTAAAAACTGGGAAACCGGGCAAGTATCCCTACATTTATTTTGCAGATGGCACAAGTCAGATAATTATATTAGTAAGGCATAACAATTACGCTCTGTTGCTGCCTGCATGAAATCACTATGGAGTATAATTAAACTTAAAGGCAACAAATTGTACTAGTGCTGAGTATGACTGAGAAATTTGGGACAAAATCTTAGGAAAGTAGGAAAGGTTTACATTGACAAGCAGTTATAACTGCTCTCTCTGATCAAAGCCTCATATGAGGTGTATTGGATTGAGAAATTTAGAGTGGATGATGTCCACTTCCAATGATGTCCATAATTTTGGAATTTGGTCATAAACATTGATCTAATGTAGTAAACAGTGAATAACAACTTACAGCTGAAAATTACTGATACAAATACCAAGAGCATTTTTATTCAAGTGTTTTAATATTAATTAGAACCAATATTTTAATGCGTTTTTTAACTTTTAAGAGGGTATATATAAGGAATTGCTTTGTCTAACCTGAACTGACCTGAACTACCATAGGCTGAATAAGTTAATATTAAAGACTGTCAGTGAACTGTAAATCTATGATAAGACCTTTCTTTGGTCTTCCAGGTTTGCATTCTATGTTCTGTTAAAATAAGCCCAGTGAAAAATCAGCTCATGAAAATTCAGAAATATGCAACCAGTAACCTCTCTGAAATTAAGCCCTAGGATTTGCAAAAAAAGAAGAAAAAAAAAAAAGAAAAGAAAAATGCTTTGATTGTTGACATTTAAATTGCGTTAGACATTTTCCTTGGTGAAATTTTTAACAATTCAAGCAAAGGCTGCAAATTATTAATCCTGATTAACCCACTGCCTTTGCAGTTAAACCAATCTGAATCTGACCTTCAGGTACAGGTGAGTGCCTTCCTTATTAGCCTTCATTTATATAAATGGAAAGTTAAATTTGGGCCAATATGTTTTCAAACTCAACTGAGGTAATTTTTTTCTAACTGCTTTCCCCTTCTGTTCAATAAATGAACACCTATAAATACCACTAGATTATTTTACATAATACGCTTTGTCTCACAAACGGACACATCTCTTCAGGAAAATGGTTACCTGAAGACAGAAATATCTAATCAATATTGACCACGCATATTGCAGTTTTATTGCAAATTTGTACCTATATGAGGAAATAAATGATGTTTATATCACAACTGTTGGTTCTGCATTAGCAGATTCTCTCCTCCCTCACTGACTACATACTGCTGCCCTGCTGGAAGCAGTGAATCTTTTCCAGAGTATGTAAATATGTTTCTCAGTTACAACTTTCTGAAACTAAGTGTAGACAATCTTGTCTCTTAATGTCAGAGAAGATAGGAAGGATTGGAGGGATAATTATAAAAATTCAAGGTACGAAGAGCCAGAACTCTGGAGAAGCAACACGTTTGCAGAACAAGAGCCAGAAAATAACCTTATTCTCTCCTTCAAGGTACAAACTTAGCGGATTCTCTTTAGAAGACTAGGAAGGCTTCAGGCTTCAAAAGGAGGAGCTGAAGAGCATTGATTAAAAGAGACAAAAACTCCACTCTCTTGAAATGAGCATCTGGTCTGGATTTAGTACTGATAGGATTATGTCCTGAAAGAGTATAAACTGAAATCCACTTGAGTCTTTCAAATTTCACAAGAAGGTACCTTGGAAAGCTGTTCCCCTCCCTCATTCACATCTTGCCTTTCTTCCTACATATACAAGAGAATGAATGGTTCGTAAGCACATCCATTTCTCAACCCATTTCAGCCATCCATTTCTCTTAGAGTAAGTGTAAAACCCATCTTTTTCAATTAATGCTAATTCTTAGCATTATCATTTGGGAGAACATAGGCACCAGCTTTGCTTCTCTGCAAATATGTGGGAAGGAGATGAGCTCACACCTGCCATTTTGCTAGAGAACTTATCCTACAGATAAGGCACAAACAGATGCATTTCCCAATCCAGACTAATTCCAAGTGCAAATCAGCTACCCAGAAACACCCAAAAATTCAGCACCTCAGAGGAACAGTTAGAACAGCAGAATGACTTCTTTGGAAATAATCACATAATCCTAGCATGTATGTAGGTAGCTTCAGGTTGGATGCAGACAGATATCTGTTAATAGCAGCATCCCGTAGAGCAAAACTCTGCTGTTTCACATTCAGAAAACACCGCACTCCTGAGACCTTGAGTATCTTTCCAGCACACACGCTACAGTTTTGGGGAGCCAGGAACTTCTAGTTTCTAACCAAGAAGCCAGACAGAAACATGTGTGTTTATAAAATTTGTATAAACTGACTTTGCTGTCTTCAGTACAAAAATCACCCCCAGGGCCAGTTCTCAAAAGACTGGGCCTTACATTTTCAAAGATCGAGCCCTACAAGACATGCAAATGCAATTAGTTAGCAGGGTCCCTTGGTAGCACGCCGGGTTTTTCACTGCTAGTAAATCTTCATGCAACAGCATTCATGAGTAGCATTTCATCTCACGTCTAGTTAGCTGAAAGTCCACCTCTGAGCACCAGGACAGTGTGTCTCAATTAGACAAAACTTCAGTCCTTCAGCAATAGGACATCTCGACAGACAAGGACAATATTTTTTTAGGACCCTTTAAATACCACAGCTTGTAATATATTCTTGGTTTTTAACTTCAGGACATTCAGAGCCTACGTTCTGCATATCAGAAATGCTACCTGAAATTACACGAGTTCTTAAGGCTCAGAATGTCATTTTCACCAAGGCAAAAGTCCTCTGGGAAAAACGAAAGTGCTCGTCTGGTCCAAAAATATGAAAAAAACTGCACAGGAATGGAGAAGCACCATAAAGCTTACCACTTTCTGATTGAAGAACTGTCTGGGTACACTTCTTGAAATAGTCTTCTCTAACATACACATGCAGAACTATAGTTTAAAAAAAATACATCACATTGAGTATTTAATTCTCTAGAGAAATAAGAGAATGGCATATGCAGTATCACACACGTTCATTTAATGCCCTACAAAAAGCACTCTGCTATAATGTTAATACAGGATGTTTCTGAAATTGTTTCATCTGGCATTCCAGTTGTGCCACAGTTTCACAAAAAATACCGAGAACTTTTACTTCACATTTTCCCCTTCTAGAACAAGCTTAATGATATCCAGGTTGCACATCTATAAAATTACTGTCATTTTTAAAATATGCTGGGTAACAAAACAATGGTTGTCAACACTGTGTATCCTGAAAAGTTTTAGATGGTACCATATTTAAAGAGAAAAATCACAAAATGAAATGGAGGACCATCTATAACAAGTACCATGAAAGAATTACATTGCTGGAAGGAAGGAGCTGTCAGCAGATGTCAGGAACATCTACTAAACCCACCTGGAAGCTGTACGGTGGAGGCAAAGGGACTCGTTACAGTTCATTGCAGATGTGTCTGCGATCACACATAATCTTCCTGACAAATCAGCATTTCTCACCCTGCATCTGTTGTTGGTGGTAGGACCATATGTGGTCTGGACACCGATTTAATTTCCTCTGGGACTTCAAAATTACTATTGGAATGGAAATATTATTTTCACAACTGATTGTACATTGTTTGCAAGATAAGAAGGTAGAGAAGGTACGACTTAAATATTGTTGCATCCTGGCAGGTGTTCATTTCATAAGAGGGTTGAGCTCTCTCATAAACAGGAGTTGGAAAGTTTGAGTAACAAGAAAGCCAAAACCTTCGGTATTTATTACAACAGGAAGACAACCTTCTTTCACTAGGAACAGATTAACCCCAATACAGCAGAGTCTCAGGAACTACTTGGAGCAAAGATACTAGGAAGAAGACTGGGAGCATAATCCCTGAACAAGCACAAGTAATCAATGAAAGAACGATGACCCACGCTGCACGATTCATTTCCCAACAGTGTTCCCAGACAAGTTAATGATGTTGCGGCACAATTAAACCACATTGTCCACATCTTGCTTTTCTTCCTACGTAAACAAGAAAATGAACAAACTATTATTAAATAGGGAAAGCAATTAAAGTCGTAACACTTTTAAAAGATGCAGTTATTTTCCAGGAAATGCTTACTACGCATATTAAGGAAAACATTTTTAAAAATTCTTAACTAGTGAAAACCTGATGCTTTAAGGTAACAATCCACCCCAGGAATCTGCCTCAAGAAAACAATGGAATTGTAGCAAATGTTCTGCTTTGAAAAAGAAATACCTCTAATTCCTAGAAATTTCAGCTCAAGTTATTGTCTCCCCATTCTTAATCTCAAAATGCTTACATTCATGAAAAAATATACTAGCCTTGAAGAGATCTCAGACTGTAGTATTTAGTACACAGTATTTCAGTGTAAATAAGATGGAAAGAGTTTAAATGAAAGTATTCTGTGGGACAGAACTTGTCTTGCTGTACGATTTGCAAATCATTGAACATTTTCATGCAGTAATTGCTGACCATAGCTGATAATTAACACTACAGTTAAAAGCTAGGAAGTCAATTCTTGCCAATGTTTTCTTATAAGCCTATAATATTTTAAAATTTATTTTGCCCTCTACAGCAACAAGCAGTATTAGAAATCCATTTCCGTACTGATATTATCTTTCAGAAACTTGCTTTGTTTTTGCAACTATGCCAAGCCAGATTAATTTTAATGCTTTAACTCATTAAACAGGTTAAAGTAACAGTACAAACAAACAAAAGAAATAGCTTTCTCATCAGTAAATATGAACATTCAAAATTTTTCATGTAATAATTTGGTAATAAACTAATTTTTCTAACAGCTATGTTTTGCATATTACATCCAAAAAAGAAAAAAAAGAAAGAAAGAAAAAAGAAATTTGTCATTCTACCTTCAGTAAAGCTCATACTATTTCACCGCAAACATTCACTGCACATAAACACTCACTGCAAAAAGCACTTTTCCAGTTTCCTTGGAAAAATGATTTTTGCTACCAACATCTCTCTGACATCTGTGTTTAAATCCAGCTATACAATATCACTCCAATGCACACAAAAAATCTTAAGGCATGCAAAAACCTACAAGGCTACATTCTCAAAGTTATGTTATCACAAAATATTTATTCACACAGGGCTAAATGACAATGATGGATGCCCTCCTATTTTGCTATAAAATATTCCAAAACATCCTTGCTCTGAGCATTAATATATGGTTAATGTTAATACTCCATCAATAAATGAGCCAGGCACAGACCCCTTAGTTCAGGAAGGTATAACTGCTTATGGATAAATCAAGTCAAGTCACAACTTTATCTTCCAGGACAGCAGTGAGCATAAGCAAGTTACGGTTATTATCAGGCAAGCAAAATGTTATTGTCAGTCAGGCACACAAGTATGATCAAAAATAAATTACTTGAAAACAACCAATTTAATTTATATGTAAGCTGGATCAAGGCCAAATGCATAGCAGAAAGAAGGAGTAAAATATGTTTTCAGGTAGTTCTCTCTTGCTGCATTTTAAATAAGAGTTATTTTCATGGAAGAGCAGCTGATGTCTGCACAGCTCTGTAACTCACGATATTGAAACAGTCCCAGTAAAAAAGAGTAATTGTCTCTTGTACACAAATGATTCTCTGTATGCTTGTACGGTCTTTCTGTGTTCTGGGACAAACTAGTTGAAGTGTTATAAAAAAACCCCCGCAATATTATAAATTTTGAACAGGCAAAATGAATAGATGCAGAGTGCATAGAATAATACAACTCACAAGCATTATCATGTCATCCTTTTACAATTTTTACTGAATAGATAGTACATGATGCATACAGTCTAACAGTCAATTTAAGGGCTGAGTGAGCTGCAGAGATATGGATCTACAACCCATCAGAATGTGTTTTAAATATAACGATATCTTTCCTCTTTCACACATTAATACCTTAATTTTCTATTTGTATTTCACTCTCACAGTTTTTAAACATTAGTAAAAACATTCAAGTAACATCTTCTTTTTGATGACAATGATGCAAACTTTTAAATTAACGTGGGCTACCAGGAGAGCAGTAGAAAAATGATTAACATTTTTATTTGATTTTAACAATTAAGTTCTGTGCATTTTCTAAAGAATGAAGTTTAACAGTTGAACAAAACGTCTATTGTAACTCCAGGCAGCAGAAAAAAAGCTCCTCTGGGAAGAAATTTATTAAACTTGTCCCCCCGTCCCAGACTCTGACTGAACTCAGAATTACACAGCATGCATCCCATCTCCAGAAGAACATGATTTGCCTTTCAGTCAGATACTTCCTGCTGCTGGTGAAACTTAAGCTGTGTTCCCTGAAAAGGTTCAATTATTGCACTGCCATGGTTACAAGTTAAAATATATGGTAGGCTCAGGGGGCCATGAAAAGAAACTGGTGGTCTGAGAAGAAAAATGACCTCTCTATTTGGAATTTTTAATATATATATATATGACCTTTTGCACTTAGGCATGCCACATATTTGTAAAGTTTAACTGAGATCTCATAAACATCATACTAGTGACCTGATTCACCAAGTCAGTGCACCAAGTGTGGTCCAACCGTTTGCAACATGTTAGTGTTACCTACCAAAGTTATTACAAGAATTTTTTTCAGACATCAGTTCATTAGCAAAACAACACTCTCTCTTGAAAAAAAAAAAAAAAAAGAGGAAGAACTTGTGTTTTCCTCAAAAGGAACTATGCATATTTGAATGCCTGAGAGAAAACGTACATTCATTACAACTCCTGCAACTGCATGCTGTTAACAGCATCCTGTAACATCGGCAGTGCCTCCAACATAACAAAAGAGCTTACAGCTATTTTAAAACCTAAAACTGTGAATCAAGCCCCCACTTGGATTTTCTTCAAATATAGGCACAACGATAGAGAGGTATCGCTTGAAAAGAAAACAAGATAACCTTTCTAATGAGAGAACTGAAAGAACCAATTTTTGAGGGGTCCTGAAAGCTTTTACTCTTGTACTGTATGATAAGGTATGTGCTGTACATGGCAGGATCTGGCCCATAGTGCCCTCTTTAGGAATATGCTAAGGTTACTTAAGCAGGGATAGACAGAAAGGGTATGAAGTTATTAATGTAGACATCATCCATCCCTCCCTCGAATGCATAGGTACAACACTGGGATTACTATCAACCAGAAGCTTAGAGCCAAATCCCGTAACTATGAAGGAGAATACTCAGAACAGCAAGCAATACCCTCAGCAATAAGAATTTATATGATGAGTATCCAAAAGAGCAGACAGACAGTCTTTACCCGATACTTACAAATGCAACAGTCAGAAAACAGTTACTAAAAGGAAAAATAAGATGGAATGTTATTCTATGAGGAGATAATCCATGGCTCACACATGGTCGCACACAGACCTGGGAGTTTTCAATTACACACAAGGGGATCTAACATATTTTTATAGAAATTAACAAGATTTTTTACAGGTTATTCCAGTCAAAAAATATCTTTTCTATACGGTACAGAACGTCTAAGCATTTTTTTCTTATAGTCATGCAAAATGACTATAACATATTTAATACACAGATTCCATTCATTCTTCAGGTATTGTGCTGTACAGAGCAGTGATAGACATGCTTTGCTAGTCTAGTATCCTTTCTGAATGATCCTCCCAGACACTTTTCTGCTCACACTCTGCAGTTAAACAACTTCTTTTTCTCCTCCATATCTCAAATTCCTTATGTTATTTCCCAGAACAGTTATGCACATCAATCATTTACTGTTTTTCTCAAACGTTTTCCTGCTTGACTACATTTTTTTCCTTCTCTTTTTTTATATTCTCCTGCTTTTTTATTTAAAATATGAAGTGAGTAATACAAAAGATTGAGGAAAAATATAAGCCAAGGCAAAATGTAGTAGAGTGGTTTTTAATCCTACTGATAGCTGTGAGATTCTTCATAAAAGGTGTCTATTTTTCTTATTGCAGTTTGCCAGAATTTGTAGGTATAAGATACAGAAATTCCAAAAGGAACCCAGAACTGAAGAGCATATAGTTTCAGAATTTTAAATGTGGTTTTTTTTGTTTTCTGACATGTTTTCTCATCTTTGGAGAAGAATGGTTATAAGACAGTAGAACATATTTTAATATACAATTGCAAGTTTCTTACTGTTTGATTTAGAAAACAGCCTAGTGAAGTTATGCTGTATTATGTATTTTAAGAATTTTTAAAATGTTAAGAAATAATAATGAAATTTGAAATGCCTTCCAAAGAGTGTTTCTCTTCAATAGAAATTTTAAAGTCTAGGGTTATAACTGGAAAAACAAGCATATTCTCCCTTGCTGATAAAAAAATTTAATGGTTGCAAGTTTCAGAGACAAATTCTATAAACTGATTAGACAATAGACATTTTATCATTGCCATTTCTTCTAACATTCAAGAATACTAGAAAAAGTTTCAGAAGTTCATTATAGTTAAATACAGTTTTATACACATTTATATATTGATTTATACAACAGGTAAAGATTTTATGCAGAGCAAAAGTTCTTGTACTTTTGACAATATAAATCATTTAGGCATATGCAATCACATGGCTTCAAAACAGCTTAGTACACAACCTGTAATTCAGTGTATAGCATCACTCTAAAATGTCTTTAATCAGCAAGCATATGGAAAGCTAAGATAAACTAGTTTCATAAGCAGAATTCCGAATCCTTGTAAATACAGTGTAACTTTTTTTCTGATTATATATATATTCAGTAGAAGATACATTGAGGAGAAAAAATGATCTTGAAAGTTGGTAATCAGCCAAACTAGAAGTCCGAGCAGTAAAAAATACTGTTCTTAAAAAGCAATTCAAAGAAATTTTAGTCTAAATGACGTGAGGAACATTTCACTGGAGTGGTGAGTTTCCACCAGAAGTAATGACAACTGGTATGCCCAGAGATCAGGCAAACCTTCTGCAAAGGTAAGACACTGGATGATTACCAAGAACAACCAGCTCAGCATATTCCATACACCAACAGAAAAGCCTGCACGCTCTGTAGCAGAAACTGTCTTTCAGATAATGTCTGTCCAGTGAAGCAAAGTAGCATGATCTTAGATTAAGCTGAGGGACAAAGAGAACATACCAGCTATTAGCACCTTCATGGCATGAGCATTTCTTCCATACATAGGACTAGCCTGCTGTCCAAGTAGGTCAACTACGCACAGCTCTGTGCACAGCTCCGTGGACTTGGGGAAATCATGGCACCACTATGCTTGTAAGGAAGCTAAAGGGCCAGCAGCTACAGAACAGGACCATGAATTTCTTAGTACTAAAAAGAAGGCAAGAAAAAGATGAAGTAAACAAAAGAGATGGTTAGTCTTTATATTAGGCACAACACATTATGTTATATGCACAGCACTTCTTACCTTCCAAAAAATTCCAGAAAGCATCCATATAGCAAATGTGATTTTAAAAAACTATATTGGCATGTCATTATTCTAGATGCTCAAAAAATTCTTAGAAGTATGAAAGTGTTTTCAGTGATGAGTTAAAGCATTTTAACACATCGCAGTTAAACTACTCATTTTTCATTCTCTCAGATTATACTTTAAAGTTACTGAAGTACTTTAAAGCACTTGTTCACAATGTATTACAATGTTTATGACACTGCAGTATTTCTACAATATTACACTACTTCGAGTGACATCCATTTTACACCAAGATGGAATTTAAGCAAACGGAAGTATTTGTATTTTACATGTAGTGTGTAGCTGGTGCCTCACCTGCCTTTCTGAAAGCTGCAATTCATTTTATTCATAATAAAAACTGAGTAGAAGAAATCATTATGTCCCAACCGATTACAAAAACCCATTTAATGAAATGCATACTTTTGAAGATTCAGAGGTACTGTAATGTTTGCACTATTATTTAAGAACCATTAAGTTCGATTGCAACAGTAGCTCTATTAAACATTTTATAGTCTCCTCAGTGTATGTTTATTTTCTACATCAAATTTTGCTCTTTTACAATATTGTCCTAATAATTCAGCATCAAAGCAATGCCACACTTCAATGGATTGAAGTTAGCAGGACATTTTTCTGGAAAGGGGAAAAAAACAGTTTCTGGTAAAAAGCCCACCTCATCTACGTGAATTATAAGCAGTTTAAAATAATTTGCTGTCTCTAGGTCTCTCTAACCTTGCAAGGAAATTTTTAAGCATCTCAGAAGAAAATTTACATAAATGCAATAAAAGTTTCAAATCTTGGATTTGTGCTTCCCAAAGTACCTTTTTGCCATTAGCTTTCGGTTTTAATGGCAATAAGAAATGAAGCCTTTGCTCTAGCTATTTGAAATAACAGCATCTCAATACAATTCTTTATATTAAAATACTCTTTAGCTAAGTGAAGTCACAATATGAAGGTGATTTAAAGGCAACAGAAAGCAACTGTCAGCTTGACCGGCTTGTAGGAAGCATCCCTCAGGTGGCCCCTGGCCAGGACAGTGCTGATTCAGAATTTGTAGCTAACTATACTGCGAAGGTAACTGGCTGCTCCTTGGAGCTGAGGACAGCTGATGTGAATGCACTTTTCACCCTAGGCAAACACATGGTTGTTAGAGGTCCAGAATCTACTTCAACAGCTAGAAGCATACTGTTACGAATTTTAGATAAATTAATTGCTTTGAAAAACTCTGTAAATCATACCACGTTTCCAAGACTACAGCTAGTCGTAAAGTTTAGATCTAGATTTTTGACCTTTGATGTCTGTCTTTCTCAAACCTGTCCTATAGAAATGGCCTTCAGTTACAATCAGGATCTAAATCTTCCCAGCGTTTGAGGTTGTTCAGTTATGCCAGTCAATAAAAGTATTTTCTGTTTAAAGCCAAAATAATTTTTAGGTTATATATTGTGTCATGACATTTGGCAGGAGAAAGAAAAAAGCCTAAGTACCTGTACATCGATGTCTACACTAGTTCTGGTGGCAGGAAGTATTGAACAAAATATATTTCCCACTGTAAAGGAGTGCATTTCTGTACAAACCTAAATGTTCTCATTTGACCGATCTGCCTGTTATGACGGTAAACATCATGAAGTGTACCAAGGACACAGCGGAAATAATGGGATAACTTTTACTGAAAAAGGAATTATGGCAAAAAAAGAACTAAATGATAAGCAAATAAATGACTTAAGGCAAGTGCAATGCAGTAGTAAGAGTAATCAGCATATTTGGGACAGCTACCGCACAGCACTTCTGTCTGTAACGACTCTTTCTAGATGACAAAATCTTCTTGATTCATGTTACGACCTTGACTCATGTTATGTGTTAAGTTCCTAAATACTGATAATTATGGCATCCGTCTCACACAGAAGATAATCCATATTAATGACACGACAATCATTAATGCTCCACACACAATAAAAAAAGAGAGTCATTTCTGTTAAGATACTTAACATTACTTAATAATCCCCCAAGAGAACATTTCAGTCACTTTATCCTTGCAAATCCAAAAGATTATTTAAGGTTTCTTTCCATCATTATAAAACTTGTCCATTGCGGATTCCTGCTCTAGCATGGCACTCAGTGTATTTTTTAAAATTAATCTTATGAAATGGCATTCCTCTGTGTGAGAAAGTTTTAGGGCATGTGTCGTGGTTTAACGTAGCAGGCAGCCAAATACCACGCAGCCGCTCACTCACTTCCCCCGCCCCCCCCAGTGGGACGGGGAGAGAATCGGAAGGGTAAGAGTGAGAAAAACTCGTGGGTTGAGGTAAAGACAGTTTAATAGAACAGAAAAGGGAAAATAATAATGATAATGATAAAATACACAAAATGAGTGATGCACAATGCAATTGCTCACCACCCGCGCTGACCGATAACCAAGTAGCGATCGGTACTTCCTGGATCACGCCTACCCTTCATATACTGAGCATGACGTCACATGGTATGGAATACCCCATTGGCCAGCTGGGCTGGCTGTCCTGATTATGTTCCCTCCCACCTTGTGTGCCTAGCTCAGTCAGTAGGCACGGGAGCTGTCCCTGGACTAGGAGGGCACTTAGCAACAACTGAAAACATCAGTGTGTTATCAACATTCTCCTCATACTAAATCCAAAACGCAGCACTAGGAAGAAATTTAACCCTATCCCAGCTGAAACCAGGACAGCAGGAAAAATAGTTAAGAAAAAAATATGGGTCTTGATAAGCTGAAAAAAATGTTTGCTAGATCTTAGATTGAAGATTTTCCCACGATGCTCGTCAGAGTAACACACAAATTCTTTTTTTTTTCCTCAAGAAGTTTAAGGCTTTAACTAAAACTACCTTAGATTCAAAGATGAAATTAGTAATTTTTAAGAGAGGCACAACACTTAACACTATTATATTGTACACGTAATTGAAAATACCCAGAAAAATAAAAAATTTACAGGGTGGGTGTAACACATGGGAGAGCTCACAATTGAACTTATGAATCATAAACAGTTCTGGTTTTGATGTTCAGTGGTTACCATTAAAAGTAATATGACAGCAATTTGCTAAACATAGCATGGATGACTACCCAAGTATCTTGTGCTTTGCAACACACCTTTTAATCAAGTTTACTTATATCTTATTTTCCACAAGCTTTTCATGGCCTATTTTTACCTTAAAAGTCTAGGTATTTACAAAACTTATGACAAACCTCCCTTTACAGAGAGCTTTATCGAGCATCTTAAAAATAATAACAAAAAACTTCCTGGACATTAAAATACGGTTTGTATATCTTGCTGGTCATTGTCAGCCGTTGCTGAGATGGAGATCAGCTCTGGCACCAGAAAATCACAGTGACTAATTGCAAAGATAGGAAAGGTGAAATGTCTGGATTTTTTTTTTTTTTAATAACCTTTTTTTTCCTTATATCCCCATCAAAAGCAGGTAACACAGAATGGACACTTTCAAGACAAAAAAGTGGACAAGTTTCTGGATACATAAGGACTTTTTTTTCCCCCTAGGCTTCCTCAAAATTTTGTCTATTTTTTTCGCAAACAATACCAATCACTCTAATAAAAGGTGCTTATAAATCTGCCTATGCTCTCAGGCCACCACGACTACAATAAAAATACCCGAAGAGGAAAGAAAGGAAAACAAAAACTGAAGAGTTTCTTTTCCAGCTTTCAGCAATTAGTTCTTTCCCCTTCTTTTCACTAATTAAAAATTATTATTATATAATTTTCACTGGGCAGTTGGTTCTTCAGTGAAGTAGTGGAAAGTACTTCTGGCTTCCTAGCATGATTTTCTTCCCCTATTATGGGAGGCAGGTGAAGAACATTATTGGACTCACATAGAGATGGTTGCTCAGAATACTCCCCGCTATGTTCCCCCCACTACCTCCCAATTCAAATTGCAAGTTTCATTAAACAGGAGAATCCTTAGAGTAACTCCAGGTTAATGGCTGTGTCTGTCAATAACTTGTTGCTATCCTGACACTGAACAGAAAGAATATTTTACCATGTTGATCAAACATCCTAAACTTTTCAACTTACTATTAGGAATATTAGGAGACTCTTTTATAATTCTCTTTTTCATTTCTTCTTCTCCTGTCAGCCTTCCTTTGCCTGATCTTACTTCTGTTCTTTTTTCTTATTTCTTTGCATCTCACTCAATTTAAACTAACCTGCTCTCTCATCACCTGCCCTATGCTGCTTTTCGGATTTTTTTCTATTCTAGTAATTCATCTTCCTTCCTTCCAGCCCTCACTTCTGCAGGGAGATAAAATATATGTGAATATATAAAGCAAAATTCTGGTTTCATTGAAGTTGATAACACAGCTCCCACTGACATCAGCACAGCCAGGATTTTAGTTGTGTAGTGACACTTGATGTGAAACTTCCAAATAGTTTTCCCTCTTGTTTGTGATAAATGCACATGGATTTTTGATAAAAAATAAGTTCAGGAAAGTTAAACTGCACATCCTATTCAGGAAGGTAAAAATGGTCCCATACCCACACATAATATGTAGATGTAGGAATCATGAGACACATTTCTGACTGTATTATCTTTTAGAAATGACATACCTCAAACATTTTGCAGCTATAACCCCTTTTGTCCTTCTCTGAAAGGGGCCACCTCTCTCACGCACTCTCTCCCTCCCCTGTGTCCGCTCAGGTAACAGCAAACTATCCCTAATTCCAGGCTGCTGAAGTGGGTGCTGCATAGAAAGGTCATACCCGAGAGTCATTAGAAAACTGTTTTCCCTGTACCTGTATCACCATCCCATTGCCCCAGGTATTTTTTGCTGTTTTTTCTTCACTGTTTTAATGTTAACTATCAGTTATTTATCATTCTAGTTACTAAATGTCTTTTGTTACAAGTGCGTGACAAGGCAGTAGACATTAGAATCCAATCTTACCCATTAAAATTTAAGTCAAGATGTACTCCTCTCATCTTTCGAGTTACTCTAGATTCTTGCTAGTGAAATAGTGCAGTATTTGGGATTTTCTTTTTCAATGTTAACAACCGAATTCTTTTCACTGTTCTGTCATTCTGCTACCTTTCCTTTAGCAGTAATACCCTAGCACAGCGAGCATGAAACGTTTTGTCCTTACAGATTGTTACTTTATTCAAACAGCTGTTACTCATGCACTAAAAATAAGGTGATGATAGAAAAAGACTTTGTGAAGCCATATATCAGGACGAAAGTTTTATAGCTTTAGTGTTGCTTACAAATCAATTCCTCTGAGTTGGGCTATCATTAGTAGCTTTTAAGATTGCTTAGAGCTGTGTCATTCACTGCCGTTTTGACACATTAATGCATTAATGGTATGTGCAGGCTGACATAACTTCTCTGAAGTACTATTACGGTAATTACTAGGAGTCTTCAATATGACATGCAAAGTTAAGAAAGGTGACAAAAGAGTATGTAGATACTCAGACAATCTTAAAACATTCATTCAACATTGACAGTGTGTAATTAAGAAACTACAAAAACATTGAGACAAGGATTGTCTGCTATGTATACTGTCAGAGAAAACAAGCATGAATGAAAAAGGCAATTATGTGAAAATGATGGCTGATACTATCAAACAATTCTATTTCAGTAACAGGAGGTTAAGAGAATCAGGGTAAAAAGTACTAGGTTTGCTCAGTTCAGTTCTTTCACAGAGAAAAATGTTAAAATCTCATTAGCGTTTAGTAAAAAGGATGCAAATTTTCAAAGCCATTTAGGAGGCAGCAGATGGTAGTAATGAATCCTGAGTCTGTGTTTAGAACCTTTGAAACTCAGAACAAAATGCATTTCTGGATTTCTTCAGTTATCACAGATGTCTCCTAAAGTAAATTAGTGAGAGCATGGAACATTATCTGGAAAACAGATCTTTGCCATTACAGATCATCTTACTTTCTTCTTTCTCAAGCAGGTTTGTTTTCCCTCAGATAAGCATTAGTCTGAATTACAAATTAAGAATGCTGAACATTACCTCCTCTTTTCATCTAAAAACACTCTTTCATCCCCCACGTGTATTGTTTAATAAACTGGTTCAATGGATCAAGTACCTTAATATCAAAATTCCTCAGCTGTCCTTCCTTCACTTGAAACTAGGGACCATCAGTATCTCGACAACTCATTGCCTCATGGTCTGTTGACTTATTTATGTTGTTGAAAGGGAACATAAAGAACACTTCCCTTCCTCCCTAAGACCCAGCTGTAACAGTCTACTATTTCTTTCACAGCCCAGTCCGCAAACACCAGGCCAGGAAATTGCCTGCCTTAAACTCTTATTTGATACTTGTAGTATAAACATTTTCAGCAGGTAAATAGTTAACTCCTTTAGGAAAACATATTTTCAAATCACCATACCTAAAGCTAAGCTGGTGTTTTGCAAGAACAAGAGCTGATTAAGGACATCAACACTTGGCTGTTAATTGTTTACAGCCATAAACTATTTCTATATTTAGCCAAAGCCACATTTTAAATCACTGCAGTTTATTTTATAATCTGAAATGAACAGCAAGAATATGGGTGATATTTTAACTGATTCATAAATATTTAAAAGTCTGCTGATTTTCGATCATATCTTTCTGCAATCTGTTTTTCATAAATACTGAATTTAGTGACAGGCTATTTTCAGTAAAATAGTACAATTACCATTCTTCTAGAAAAACAGTTAAAATAGCACAGAAAATCTTTAAGACTAGGAAGTTCCTTAGTATGATTTATAACCTAAAAGGTACTAATGTATTTCAGAGGCATGCCAGAGCTGTATTTCTGTTGTTCCTATTAAGAAATTCTAGCTTCCAGCTTGTCAGTTTGATATATGTTTCTTCATATGTCTCAAGTTTTTCATTGTTGTCATAAGGACAAAGCGAATTGACAGCAATATTTACTTCTATTCTGCCAAGACAAGAATATTTGAACACTGATTAGGAAAGGAAGCAACTAAGAAAAGATCGCTTTAATAAATAGTATACTATTTTAAAAAAAAATACCAGTGGGCCTTTTGGGGGTGGGGGTGGTTAAAAAAAAAAAAAACACCACACCAGAAAAAAAGTTTTCCCTTCTCTCTCTACGGCATACAAAAATTTTAGGTTTAAATGTAAACTAATTCCATAGAAAAGTTTTTACCTGATTTGGTTTTTACCAGCCAGTTTAGCCAAATTAACCAATGCTACAGATCAGCTGGATGATGATATGATGGAACATTCAAACACTACACATGAATATATAAATACATACATCTATAAATACAGATGTTTTGTTAGCCATCCCCTTCTCCCACCAGAACTGGGTGCTTTTAAATAACCAGATATTTGAAGCAGAAGAAGATACCCAGTGGTATTTCTCTACCAATTAAATGCTTTGTAGCTACACCCAGTACACTCAGTTCACTGATAATATGGAAACTGATTCTAATGTAATGCACTGTAACAGTACAGTATTGACTATTGCTCTTCACTGGCTGAACATGCTAGCTGTACTCAGCATTCAGCCTCTGTGGAATGACCAACCTGTAATCCTATCACTAGTGCCATAAACAAAGCTGCTTTCAAGAAAGAATTAATATTTGCATGTCAAATATTTGCGGGCCTACCGTTCCCCGGAACTAAACCAGCAAAAGTAAAAATCTTCAAAGTGCTCTTTCCAGCTTCATAAAAACTATTAAAAAAAATATTCTTCTGATGACATCATGCTGTGATGACAGAGCCTCATATAATACAGAGTTAGAAATAATATTTCTGTATGTCAATGGCAACTTAATAGGCATATGCTCCTGAAAACAAATCAAAGCTCCTCTGGGAATAAAATGTATTTTCAGGACAAATGAAAAACAACTGGCCAAAACAAGAAAACACTTTGTTACCCAAAATTAAGTTGCTTTCTTAAGGGACACAATTGAAGGAGATCTTAAAGTACTCAATTACATCAGACTATTTAGAAAGCACAACAACTTCTTTCTACATAGGAAATGAAAGATATAAAATGAAAATTATGTATAGCTTAGTACAACACCACAGAAGAATTAACTACTTTCTTAACATGGACCCCTTTAATGTGAAGATTTAGGTTAAAGCAAATCCAACTGATAGGAGGTAAGATAGCCATGAAGTGTCATGCTAACGTTTTGATTTTTTTTTAATTAGGGAGGCAGACAAGAAAATATATTAGAAATGTTGAGGTTGTATCCAAGTTCAGTTGAATTACTTTAAGTTTGAAAAGCCAAAATGAAAGAAGGACCTTTGAATTATACAACACCAAAATACATCAAAATGAACAGAATACATCACCTAGAAACATACAAACATTGTGTTCAATTAGAAACACAGAAAGCAATTCCAGCACATGTCAGATGAGAATAAACAAGTATAGAAACAGAGATTAAAGATTTGCATACACATTTTATACTGTAGATTATGACCAAAGGGTGCAACGTTGGGGAACAGATGACTTTACTACTGTAGTGGGTTTTTTCAAGTATGTTTAAAAGTAACAAATAACATTGCATTGAGCCAGATAATTTTAAAAACAACTTCAGACAATCTAATGTAAAAAGTGTTTATAGATGAATTAACTTGTCCTGCATGAATGAAAAACAGAGTTTCAACTCCACACATTTAAGAAGAATTCAGATGTATCACTGCTGGAATCAGTACAAGCGCCTTTGTTTAGATTTCTCTCTTTCAACAATAGCAATTTCTTTTTAACGCAATTTTAAGAGCTATATCATAAAGCGCTCTTTTCTATAGCGCATCGTAAATCTCCACAGCAGCCAGGACATGGGTCGAGCTCTAGACTACTCACTCCGTGAAGGCTAAGACATATGAACTGCACACAGATAAACATGTTTTTTAATTTTGAAATTACGTATTCTGACATCACAGAACATAAACCTTTGACATACAAATCCATCTATCAGGCGCTAATCTAAAACTGGAGCCAAGGCCATGGAAAGAATGGTTCATTCCATTTCTAGCAATGCTTTGTTTTACAAGAATAAATCTTAAATCAGTACAAACTATTGGGAAAGTCTAGAGCCACTAGTAGAAGAATCCCCAGAAGAAAAAGGGGGAAGGAAAGGGTATACTACAGAGTTTCTTTGCCTGTATAAAGTAAACACAAGAAACGAGCAATACATGGTTTCTCCGGAAAGCTTCTTTGCAGAAGCAAGACATTTATGTAATGCCTAATGTACTGCATTCCTCTCTCATAAAGATTTCATAAGTATGTAACAAAATAAACAGAATGACTGAAGCAACAGCCTGGGGGAAACCAGTAAATAGAGCTCATTTCATATGCAAAAACAATAATGAGGAAAGACCCGTTACTGCAGTTCTAATAACAAACAACAGATCGTTCACAACAGAAACTTAAATAACACTGTGTTTCAGGTGAACAATCCGCACCAGGGACTGGAATTTTTCCTTCCTGCTCCCCTAGATTTTCATTTCACTCTGGAAGTACAAAGGAAGTGCAACAGCATCCCAATCTTCTCCACAGTATTTTCTTGCTGCATATGGGCATTGCAGTGGTACAGAATGGCTGCAATGGTTCCCAAGGCTCCCCCCTTTCTCAGCCAACACACATCGGGACGCTGGTAGCATCTTTGCAACAAAAAGGGTTCTTGGCACCAAAAGCTAATGAGAATAACTTTGAAAAGGTCTGTGCTGGATACAGTCTAAAGGTATAGTGGACAAAATTCCCGTATCTTTGCACCTTTCTATCTCATCATTGTACTCGAATACAACTCGGCAGGAGCTGAGAATAGGGGAGTATTTGGCTCAGATTTCTGGCAAGACCAACAGAGTTTGTGATTGTGGAAATCTAAGTTATATACATAGATTTTCTGCCACACTCCCTCCCCTGCCTATTTTTCACCCCATACCTACAAGGAAAACAACGGTATCTATTTCAGTTCTCATATTTGTTTCATTGTTGATCCCAGGCAAATTTAATGTTCAGAACAGTAGCTACGTCAACAGATCATTTTTTCATATTAAAAAATGAGGAAAGAGAGGTTACAAACTAGGTGGATAATAGAGTTTTGCCTTGCTATCTCTAAAAGCAGTTGAACAAATTGACTAAGTATATGTTTAGAAAAAGCAATTCTATGTAAAATTAAAAAAAATACATTTTCCAGGTTTCACATACCAAAGCCTTGATTCAACTTCAGACAAATCAAATCTCTCTAAAAGTGGCCAGAGAAACAAAAGATGTAATTTGTACTAACGAACATGTGCTGTGCACTATTTCTTTCAAATGCATTGGTTTTAAATCATATTATTAAGCACACAGTATTTTTTTTTTAAATGGATATATGAAGCAAGTGTGAGCTTCATAGTCCTAACACATATATCCTCCAGCCAAAGTAACATGACAGGATCCAAGAATTGTTTGTCTGGCTATGGTATAACTGCAATAGAGGCAACCACTGAAAGAACCCAGACTTGGCAGAGTCTGCTTACCGAATAATCTTTCTTATACGTTTATGACCATCCACTTTTTCACCTTTACATATACCTATCCACATGATGGTCACAGAAACCTAGCCCTGGCTTCTGAGAATCCTAAGTCTCACGTAGGATTAGTGGCAGCTTTTTCTGTGGAATCAGTTGGTACTAAAATATCCCAAGTCATCAATAGTTTAACTTCTGCATTAGCTTCAGGAGCTTATTTTTTAAAGTAAATAAATTGTTGTCACAGATAATTTTAGACACTCAAAATTCATCTATTTTGCAAAACAGCTTGTACAGTTACATTTGACTTTACTGAACTGTGATCTCAAACTTTACTGTTATAGCCCAATAGTTGGAATAAAATGAAACAAAAGTTGTTAAACAAAGGCTCTAGAATATCCAGAGTATATTTATGCCTTTAATTTCAGACATTTAATAAAGTTTTCTTTCTTTTATCTTTGCACATCCTTGCTTACAAAGTCTTCTTTTCCACCTCTATGTGAAATATCAGTTCATATAAAAGCCATAGTTGCTTAAGAATAGAAAATATATCCAAAATGAAGTTAGATGCAAAGATGCATAGACAGGCATGCATAGAACTGCAAATATAGCTTCCTAGCTGTAGTTTGTAATTCACCTGTATACTAAGAAGCAACAGACAAAATTGTGTTCAAGTCAACCTATTTGTGATTTCAAATATGAAATACTAGCATGTGAATCTGGGTAAGTTACGGATATGTGGTTACTATATAAAACATATGACAAGTATCTGTATATACAAATGAAACCCCAAATATTGAACACACTTGCAAACAATTAAAGACATACACACACATATATATGTTTTCTCATGCACCCAAAAACAACTATTGGGATAGACATTAACTGATGTGTGTCTACCATTAATGAGAAACCATGAAGCTAACTAAAATTCACACAGATGCACATTACATCTTTATGACCAAAATGTCATCCTGTCTGTTCAGAAAAAAAACACGAATGTGACTTCTCTAGGTCACAAAAAAATACCATTATATGACTGAGCATGGACAAAATAACTTACGAATGCATTTGAGATATGGGAAATTTGAAATATTTCATATAATTGGGTTCCAAGAGATCCTGAAAATCACATGAAAACAATAGTCACTTAAATGATTGTCCCAAACAAATTTTTTCTATCTACTTTTTTCAAGGACAGAAACACAATGTTTTTTTTCTTTTGGAAGATGATGACCTCTAAAAGTTGTAAATGAAATGAAAGTTACCTGCAATTTTATGTGTCAAACATATATGTCAATTGCCACATAGTCAAGCATTACCAGCAGACCCTAAATATTTGATGATTTTCTAGGCCTCCATTGAAATGTTGAAGTTGCATTAGATCATAGATTGTGTATGCATGTACTTGAGAATAAGACTCCTGCATTAGGAGGAAGGGTAATTCATAAACCTTGCATGTATATATCTGGGTCTTTCTGCAGATCAGGATGGAGAAGTGACAAGTCTGTGACAGCAGCCAGGCTACGCTAAGTGCTCAGCTACTCAGCATGAGCAGCTTGGGGCACATGGAGAAGGCATGGTACGTATAGAACTGCCGCCCACACAGGAAAGAAGCTCCCGGTGAATTTAGGAACAACCAGAGTTAAGCGGTGACATCTGAGCAAAGGTTTTGCGGGACATAATTTTGACATTAGTTGCTTTCATTTCAGCCAATCCGTCTTTAAATACCACAATCCTTCAGGGTACCCAGCTCTTACAGATGTATGTGCGGTCTGCTATGATTATCCTGCCTTTGATTAAAAGAAAGAGGCTAAGTAACTCAAGTCCTAATTATTTTTTAGGCTTTTTTTAGGAATCTTTTCAAAGATCATTAACAATTTTCTCAGTACTGGACATGACAATTAGACAGAGTATTTCAATAGTTAATCAACCATTGTAAAATAATAATGAATAAAAATCACATATAATTCCACTCAGACTCTCATAACAGAGTTTAATTGAGCTTTAAGTGATTTGAAACTCTTCAGTTGGTTCCTTTCATAGAAGGAAATTTCACCCATTCTGAATTCTTGTGCAAGTGTGCTTCTTAAAAATGCCACATTTAAAAAAACATTATTTTAATAAATAGTTTACAACTTTATATAAAAGATATGTAATCAAAACAGTTTTTATTCTGCAGTATTTCATGAGGTCTATGTATTCTTATATTTTTTTTCTACCAAAATATGAATGGAAATGTAAGATGAAATGTGTAACTTAATACCCTGAATATATGCAAAATAAAATGTCTCTTCTGGTATACATCAATTTCAGTTTGTTGTCGCATCTACTAAAAAGTTTTCCTGTATGTTCATAGAAGATTGGGGTTTGAACTTTTAAACAAAAGATACTTTAGTCGGAGAAACCCAAAAGCTTAAGATAAAAGCATTAGGGTCAACATTTCTTAGCTATACTTTGATAAAGATCTCTTTAATATAATGGGAATTTCTGAGTAAACACTGCAAGAAGTGGTTCTTTATGAAAAAAGTACATGATATGATTAATGAGATTTCTAACTGTGGAATTAAGAAATTCTAGGTTTAAGAAAATGTCTTTGGACATAATGAAACTGAAGCATCTTCCATATTCTGTTTCACAGATTGTGTGAAAATTCTCCATATTCATGTTACAGTGATAATCTTATTAAAGGTGTGCTTTTAATCAATTCTAGGGAGGAAAAAGAAAAAGCTTTCAACTCAAGAAGGCAACTAAGTATACATAGAAAAACATTTTAATCACAGTTTTAGGCTACAAATAAATGACACTATATTCAGGATAGAAAATACTCCCATTGGACTATATGATTTGTTAACTAAGTAACATAAATAACTACTTTCATTTCCTCCCTGAAAGATATTCCAATACTATTTCCCTAGAATACCCAAACTTAGCTCAGAATTAATTATTCCAGTACCTGTGGAATACAGTATAGTAACACTAAACGTCTTCAGAAATGTATAGGCCTGCTGTAAAGGCATATACAAATGTATAGGCCAGTACATAAAGAATGTAATCTTCAGATTCACTAAGTTGCTGAAAATGTTGTCTAACTAATTTTAGGAATCTCTATAAAATACTGAAATAATCTGAAAAAGAACCTCTGCTACGTACTAGAAGGTGCTAAAAGAAGTTGTTTGCTATTACATTATTAAGACTGTTTTGTACTGTATATAATAGTTAGCTGACTGCTAAACACAGATTAAGAAGAATATACGCTTCTCTGGATGTGGATGCACATAATGACATGGGGATGCACAGTACCTCGATGCTAACTCTCAAGGAGATTCGCATGTCACTCCCTATTTGCCATTTACCTGAGTCTAATTACCAATTCTGATATTGAAGAAATCATCAGACATATGGTAAATTGAAGGCATGACAGCATTATTATATAGAAGCTACAATTCTGCTAAAATCTATATTACTCACTTTTAAGAAGCAAACCATTATTTACAACCCTGAAAAAAAACATATTAATATTTATGGCATTCTAAATCTCCATGAAAGCCAGTGCCTACTTACAGAGAAAAAAAATTATAGGTTGTTAGGAAGTCTAATCATTTTGCCAAAATCTGCAAAATCCCATGGAATGCATATTACATCTGAGTCATCAGCCTCATCTTCATGAGTACGTCATAAACACCGCTATGTAATTTCTGTATTCCAGTATGCCAAGTCATAATAAGTTTTTGATGTCAGAAAAATATTTTGGGAGGAACTACGAATGGACTGAAAAACAGATTGCTTCACACTCATTTAAAAGGTTCTGTTTATTTTTTAAGAAGTTTAAATGATGCCATTGCTCACAGGAGATTTGAAATTTGGTGGAGAAAATACCCTATGAATAGAAAAGTACATTTTCCTTACCAGATTAAATAATACCAGTCAAGCACAGCTGAGGGGAAGCTATTATAAACCACCATCCTTTTCATTGATACAGATTTTTCAGGTAAAATTTTGACAAGTCTGCCAAGCTGCCCCCTTAACATAATAATTCTTACATGGATTCCTCTGAGCACTGAGTAGAAGTAGTATGATAACACCTACAGACACTGCCCAAGAAAGCCAAAGAAACTGTGGTAATTAGACACCAACTCTACCTGAGAAAGTTAAAGATTCAATGCTCCGTATGTCCCCCTCATAGTATGCAAAGTGAAAAAATACTTCATGCTAACTCTCAAGGAGATTCACTTGTAAACCACTATTTGCCAGACTACTTGTTCTCTAACACGTGATGACATTTGATGTATTATTATCTAATAGAAGTGCTATCCAAAACGTGATCTCCCTAATACTGTAGGTGACACAGTTACTTAACTAAATGATACAAAACAATTTTAAAATTACAGTTTATTAGGTGCACTATTGCATTAAAATTTAAACCAAGATGTCCTGTTATATACAGATTCTCAACACGTGCTAGACAGCAGTCAATCTCTTCATCATCTGCAAAAGAAATGCTCCAGATTTGAAACAGAAACACAAATGTGTAAATGGAATACTCAACATCTGCGCAGAAAGACACACCAGAACAATGACCCAGTTTGGAAGTTATCTTTCAGAGACAGAAAAAAATTTATCTGACAGTTTAGAAAAATCCCCAAAACTCTGACAAATAAAGATTTGAATTTGATTACTATGCTTTTTAAGAAAAGTGAGTATTCACTTGAAAGTTATACACATAAAACACGTCATTCTCCTCAAGCTGAGGATACAAAAAAACCCAATTATAAATACAAAATACATCAAAGAAAAAAAAAAACCCACACCCTACCCAGTTTTTATACTCTCATTAATTAGCATTTTTTTATAATAAGCTGGCTACCATTAAAGACACTTCATGTAACAACTGCACAAATGTGAAGCAAATTGAACCACAAAAATGTTCTGGAGAGCCAAAAAAAATGACTGTTTATTCTATTATAATAATTAATATATGTTAGAGGAAATGAATTAGAAATATTGAAAAAAGTTATTCAAAATCAGAAAATTAAGAACTAGTAACAACTAAGAGCTTGTATTTGCAAAAATAACTATGACTTCAGAATGACATCCTGGTAAACAATACCAGATTTTGTCAGACTTGTTATTAATCTGGCCAAATTTCATACTGAAAATCATCTATAGATGACGAGCACAGAATGTGAAGATCTATTAGAGTGTCTCTTTTCAGAATTTAATCATAGTCTCCAGGAAAAAAATTGTTCTGCTGTAACAAAGAGTAAAAGTTAGTAAACCAGTAAAAAAAGAACTAAACTTAATAGCTTGTATCAAATGGATAGGTATTTTTTTAATAAATGGAAACTGTGACTAAAAAGCAGTGTGTAGGAAGGAAAATGGAGAATGTAATTGCCATAATACAGCACATCAGTGGTTCATCTAGTCCAGCATTCTATCTTCAGAAACGTGCATAAAAAATGCTTAATGAAGCAAACAGGACATGCATAAATCATCAGCTGCCTTCAGCAAATGTTTCATGAACTCAGAGGTGAGTTCGATATAGTATTTTAAAAGGGTGTATGCAGACCAATCTCAAACTATTCTTAAAGAAACAAAGTGTGTTCAATTCTGCAATTATCTTTTCTGCAAATTTCATATTGTCCTTCTTTTTGTGTTTTGGGCAGAAGTGTATTCCCTACCACTCCTTGGTATTCAGGTTGAGTCTACTGATGTATATTAATATATTTTGTCAGCCAATTTTTTAAAACCTTGTCTTGTGGTAATTTAGAAACATAATGAATTACAGATGTAGGGCTGCTGCAGTGTCACATGAATTGCTTGTTCATGAAGACTGAGATTACTTTCTGCTTTCTCATGAATATTTCTTATTTCTATACCAGTAATTCAACTACTCCTCTTTTTGTTCTAGTTCCTTATGGACATACACATCCCTACTTTATAAAATAGAGGGAATAATTTATGAACTAACATGCAGTTAATGAATCATAATAAAAATCATCTTGTAGAAAATGAGTAAACGCAAAGATTACCACAAACACACAAGATCTGGTTTAATTACTGGATTCCAGTGGCAGAAGCCAAAGGAAGGAAAAACTGCAGGATTATAGTGATAGAAAGTTCACCTAGAGCGAGGTCAAAGTAACAAAAATTTACCAAAATACAAAATTTCTGAGTCTGAAACCAGTCTATCAGGTCAAAGGGACAGAGAGCAACTGAACAGTACGACGATTCATCAGAAGCTCATTTCAACATGGTGACACTCAACAAATCTGTGCAAGGGACAGTGTTATAAAGGCACATGCCATGTCCTTCCTAACCCTCACATACCCAGAGGCCCAGCCCTGAAAGCTGCACTGAACCTTTCACAGTTGCCACCTTCTAATCATGATCTGATGTGCGTTCACAGACTAGCCTCTGATTTGGGGACATTCTTCACTTTGTAGACTAACCAGTCGCTTGGCTTTTACAATTTGGTTGCAGACCCTTACTTACAGTCTGTAAACTAATATAGATGAGATCTATTTTAAATTCTATTTAATACCAAAATATTTATTTCTAATGGTAACCACAGTATCACTTGTGACTAGCTGTTATGAGAGTGCATCTGACACCAGCATACAAAAAACATAATTTAAAGAATGATTTAGCATTAAACCACAAAAAGGAATTGAAAATATGAAGGCCAGCAGACCAAAATCAAAACTCTTGTTAAGATAAGCATCACCTCCTACTGCTTTCTGAAAAATGATCTTCTGATTTGGTTTTTCTGAGACTACTTTCATTTTCATAAGAAAAAAACAGTGTGAAGCATTCACGATAAGTATGATCCATTTTCTTCAAGATTTATTTTTCTGGACAATCAAAATATTTTCATAAGTTATTAGAATATATAAGTAATATTTTATATTAAGGCAAAAGGGTAGAAAAAAGTTTCACATGTCAAGTACTTGAATTAATTGTTCACTTTATTAAATTAATTTTTCAATTCAAATTATCAATTAATTATTCGATTATTTTACACAATCATTTTGAATACAAGTGGCTACTTTGGCTTCAGTGGCCAAGGACTGAAGGAAGAAATCTGGTTATTTGAGTGACAGAAGTCTAAATGCTATGCCATGCACTAAATGTTGGTCATCCTTCCTCAGATATCTACCCTGACCACTTAACAGTATCTCCTCTATTACGATTGTCACTCAGCTGATCTAGCATTATGTTACCGTGGCCATTCAGTCACACGACTAGCTCATAAAAGGAGGCCATGGGCCTCTTCAGGCCTGTTATAAACTGTGTCTGGTGAATGATGCCTCCCAGCTGGGGGTACTGCCCTGCTGCATGGGAAGGCAGCATCCTTAACTCATGGATGGCTGAATTTTGATATGACATTATGAGATGGACTGAATGTGTTCTTTGTTGATATACCAGGAAGTCAGGAAGGAAAATTGATCTATTTTTCAGACAGATCCTTCCCTCATTAGAAAACGCTTGTGCAGTGCCTTCTCTAAACAAAGTAGGATTCATTTTCAAAAGCAAAGAAATTAGGGTTTTACAGCAAGTAGTATCCAGTTGGTCTCATATGCCTACTGGGTAAAAGTATATGAAAAATATAAGATCCATAGTAAGAAAAGTTTGCAATTTCCTTTTATTCAGACCTAACTTCAACTTCCTACTTCTATGACAAAAGCGTATGTTTTAAGTTAGAGTGAAACACCATTGTACATGTGCCACTACAGAATTCTGCTAGAAAAGACTTTTTGTATTACAGTTTTCAAGTCCACCCCTAAAAAACTTCTTTAATTTATGTCAGTCCTTTTTTTTTCCTTTCCTTTCTGGAGGTTCCACTTACAGAAAGATAAAAAAATTCAAAAACTTACTGTTTGTTACTCTGTTTGCAGTTACCAATTAACAAGTAGTGCTGGACTTCAAACAGTTCTCAAGTGCAGTAAATTATGTGATCTGCCTTGTTCTAATACTTCTATAGTCCCATTAAATTCCAGCAATACTTTATTGTAAGGATCACACAAAAAGAACAAGAGAATTTTTTGTAAATGAACCACTGCTTTGGTAACAGTAGGAATCCAAAATTTTAAGTTCGTTATTAAAGGAAACTCTTTACCATTAACAGTTTCTATGCATGTTCTCAGGGTACTTAACGTCTACTGGATCCGCTCAGAGCAGTTAAGGAATCAGAGAGGATAACTCAATCATAACTCAAAGTCATGTTTTCTTCCCCTTCTGTGCCTTCAGATGTTGTAAGCATAAGAACTGGTAATGCCTGCACCCAGTTTAGGCCACCAAAGAATTGCAGTTCCACTACCATTTACCATCCAAGATGACTGGCAAATGGAAAAGTACTTTTTTTTTTCCTTATTCAAAGCAGGTAAAGAGTGGACACGATCTGCATTTCAGACCACATGACAAGTGTAGTGCCCATAGACAGTGATCATCAATGCAGAAGTCACAAAGCCCATATATGTTTTCCTTTATTGTCTCACTCTCTGGTCTCCTTTTATTTTTCAAAACTACAAAATGTGCAAGACCATCATTATGTTCATGGGAAAACTGTCACTGGCTACTGATACAGTTTTCTGAGGTTCAGGGAAAAAACATGTTAGATGATGCTTACCCGTCTGAAGAAATTTCCTTCAACGCATAGGCAAGCAAAACCAGTCTTACAAGGAATGGTGAAGTTACTTGGCTTGGCACTGCTAGTACAAAGAATTAACCATATTTAATGTGAACTTCTTCATCATAAGGAGCTTCATCTAATTCCGTTCCTTTAGAAACCTTCATTTATCTAACTTACAAAGAATATGTTAAACAAAAGCACTTCACAATATTAGTGCAATTTACATCAAATGCACTAGAGAAAATTACCTAATACAATTTTCTAAACCATTTAGTATTATGAACTAGGAACTAAAAGAGAAAATTACATTTTATGATTTGTAGGCTATTGAAAACACTCTACACCTGAATTCACGCAATCTGCATTACCTTGCTGCTCTCTCAATGGTAAAAGGCTTTAATAAACCAGAGAACCAGAAATAATATTCTGTGAATTAAGCAGAAAAATATGTTAAGTCCCTCCGAATCTGCATAAGCAAGACACTGCATGTGGTCTTTTCTCAGACTTTGGCACCTGAGCGAGGGAACTCACTTCTCACTTTGGCTTGGTTTATTTCCAAAGCAAATGGAAGACAGGAGTGCTGAAACAAGGTCTAAGTTTTTTCAAATGTAGAACAAACATCCGGACCAATATCTGGAGATATCATTAGCATTTTGTTACTTGTCTGATGTTTGCATAAAATGCCATAAATGTGACCAAGCCAACCCACACACACCCCGAGAAACATAAAAAAAAAAATCTTGAAAACTACCAGCAAAGAAAAAAGTTTGAAATCCAGAAGTATGGGTTAACTTGCAGGCCTATTCTATGGAAAATTATAGACCTAGAAACTTTCCCGAGGATTCTCTCTTCTGTTACTCCATAGCTGTTGAGGAAAAATTCACTCCCAACTCTACAAAATAAAACTTGATGAGTGCTGAGTACTCAAAATTCTCACTACAATACATAGATTTGGTATGCAATCAGACACGCTTAGAGCTAAAAAGCAGGAATTCTTCCTGAGAAAGGATGAAGGTGTATTTTGAACTGCAAAAATTGAAATATGTTGACATTTTCTGGAAAATCAGCTCCAAAATTTTGAGATTAATAGTTTTACATCCTACTTTTCAGAAAAGCAAGCAGATGCAGTAATAAGAACTGTAAAATCTTCAAAACATATAAACTATTTCTTTCCAGAATGTAATCTTTGGAGATCTCCTAAAATAGCTCTTACTAATAGATCTTCTTATTCTGTAGACAAGTAACCATTGAATTTAAAAAATTAAATTTATTAATATAAAGCTCACTTGCAGTAAATATTCTTACACTAACCAAGCAGTCTTTAAAATATTTAAACTACTAAAAGGAAAACTTTGTGTTTAAGGTCAAGAAATGAGAAATTCAGAGTGCATATAATTTATATTTTGACATAAATCTGTAAATCATAGTGTCTAATATACAGAATTTCTGCTTTAATATAATATAATGTTCCTTAAGAGCAGAAGAGTGCTTCTGTTCAATTGCTACAATAATCACAAAGGAGCAAATGATATTTCCAGGAACTCAAGAATTACACAAATACCAAAATGAACAGCTTTCTTCTATTAATTGCTTTAGAAATAATAACCTTCTGTTAATTGCTTTAGGAATAATAAATAATTTTATTATTTTATATTTTTCTCTTCCCTTGTGCATTTTTCTGCTTTTGTAGCATAAAATTACAGGGCTCTCATTTGTTAAATTAGATGACAGTCAAGTTTAACTTATGTTAAACTATAAAACTTCAAATAAATGCTTAATTCAGAATCCACTCTACACATCAACAGGAATTGAGGTCAAATCAACGAAGGCTACTGTGCTAACAACAATCCATTACAGTCATCAAACTTTGGTTACTAAAACAACCAACTAATCGTAGAAGTCCCAGAAAACAAATTTATGAAATTGTGTGTTTGTAGTTTTTATCTGACAGTATTTGGTCAAATGCAGTGGAGCCAAATTACTAATTGATATCTCAGACTATAAACTTCAGTGTGTTACAGATATTCTTACGACTTTTACTTACACAGCAACGACTATTTGTTCCTTCCCATGCCCCTTGAAGGTCTTTTAGACCTTTAGGATGTCAGAAATATTGAAAAACACTAATGTAGCTGTATCTCAGCTAAACAAAAAGGATCTGCTCATTTAGGGATTTACAGAACTCTCTAGGAAGGGTGGTACAGAAAAGAACAAGGCAAAATTGTCTAACATAATTCTAAGTATCAGGTCAAGAGAAAATAGAGGCCACAGAACTTCTTTTTTTCCTAAAACAAGACACGCCGAGAGAAAAATAGTTATTAAATCACGCTATATTGGGCAAGAAAGATAACATGAAATACTGCAGACTTCACTTTTTTCCTGGATAGAAAGATTAACAGTTCCACAGTTAGATTTCCTCTCTCTTTTATGGTATTTGGATCCCATAAAAGTGTTAAATCTCTCCAGGGATTTGAAGAACTTGTATATAAGTTGTGGAATAAAAATGAAGTTTCCTAAGTATGCAGCTATAACAAATACATCACTGATTATACATGGCAGGCATTCTAGCAGTCTGATACAGTGGAAAACATAAGCATCAAAGTCATATGGGACTATACGTGGGATTTATGTCAAAATGCAGTGGAAAGGAAACTGCAGAGAGCATCTTAGTCATTCTAAGCTTTCTTAAGTAGCATCTTCATAGAAATACAGGACAGAAACAAGAAAAAGAGTAACTGATAAAACTTTCTGTTGCTACAGCAATTAGTAATATCAACAGCAACTCATTAAACATTTGCTATAAAATCTTTACACAACAAAACAAATCGAAGTACTTCATTGTTCCTCCCTATCTTAAACTCCTAAGTCCTGAAGGTGGAAAAATAAAGTAGTCATCAGAAGAGGTTTTGTACTGATTTTTTTAAACACTTTTAAAGTATGTATTTAAACACTTTCATTTGGATTTTAAACATCTAGAAATTGCCACATTTATCACTCTGAGTTTTAAAAGGGAATTAACAGGACAGCTAAAGCAGTAATTATGGCTATTTGCCTCTAATAAAAAATAATATTTCCCACATGTGCAATTTACTCCATCCATGAGTCTCAATACTTCAAGATGCCTGAGGATCAAACTCTGCAGAGATGTGAAAGTTGGGGTACATAACATCATATAAAATATATATTAAAAATCTGGCATCTACTGCATGCCCAAGTGCAAAATGGTATGGGCTGCAGTAAAAAGCAACAAATAGGACTCTAAAAGATGACGGATGTCTCAATTAAGAAGTCTGTTGTGTCATAAATTCCTTTCCTATGGTGTTCTCAGAAGGTTGCCCTGGTTCAAAAACTCTTAGCAAACTCTATCGACAGAGTTCTCAGACCACAGACTGGAAAACCTCAGGCACAGATATTTGTACTGAACAGGGGAATGCCCAGGACAGCTTGTGAACTACATGGGCTGAATAACTTTTTCTGAAGAAAGCTGGAGAGCAGAAGAAGGATGCCAGAATTGGCAGTCTTCAATCTTTGCAGGGAAGAGAAAGTATTTTTATAAAAATGCAGCATAAAAATCATGCTGCACAGAACCAGGGCAAGAAATTTATCATCAGTGTTCAAAATTCACTGATTTCCAAAAAACTTAACATGCATTGGAACAGGGAAGTATTTAGTCAAAAGTAACCAGGGAAGATTTAAATCTTATTTTTACAAAAACACTACCAGGTTTTTTTAATCACAGTCAGAGATTCCAGTCTTCAAAAATCTAAGGACAAACTACTTTTTTTTTACTACTTCTGAGGAGCATATTAATGCAAGACCTGTTCTAGAACAGTACTGTCAAATATGAGACCAAATGGTAGAATCTGACTATTATAATATTAATGGAGACAGCTACATTTCTGTATCTTTTCCATGATAAATACAAGTATACCAATGGTATACTGTAAATGTATACTGTCAAATTCATAAGTAGTGTCTCATCTCTCTTAATGTTGCAGAAGTAATATAGCCTTTTGAAAATCTTTGAGGTGTAGACTACTTGGTATCTAAACTTCAAAACTGTATCAACATTAGGTGCTTCCCTTACTAGTAATTGTGTTCAAGGACAGAAATTTAAACCATCTTATTCTTCTGTTATGTAACTATATCTAATCTGAACCTATGGCCCTGTGATCTAGTACTCATTGGGAAAAGCCTCTTTTCCTGAATGTACAAGCTAAACTCTTTCTCTGTGTTGCAGGCAGATTTTGCTAAGAAACCACCAGGTCCTCTTGTAGTTCAAGCCACAATATTATAATTTCATTTTTAGTCAGCTCTTCATTATGCATCACCTCTATACAAAATTCTTTGACTGCCTATATCAACTATAATAATTTAAAACTCCTTTAATCTGCAGCATTAATACCAATGCATGCAGTTTAAACATACATATGTTAAAATGCTTTCAGTCCAATTCTGGAAGGAAATTTCTAAGGTGATCTGAATGTCTGTAAAAGGAAAAATGCATGTAGAAATACCCAGTTAATGATAAGAAATGTTTTTTATTCTTTCCCACACCTTTCCTCTTTAAATTTCCAGAAACTAAGCAGCTCAATCTGGAGCAGAGTAAGGAGTCTGAAGGCCAGCGTGTTGAGCTAAAATGAGCGTAAGAACACATATATCATAATTCTAAAATGTCAACTCGATGCCACAGTGACCCTCTGCAGAAGGGAGTATCTAGTGCACAACATACAGTTTCAGTTCCAATCAAAACATCATCAAGCGTAGCCAAATTGAATCTGACTGAAAAGTGAAAAGAACACAAAGCCAGCCACATTTTTAACTTAACAGAAGAAATGCCTCTGGCACGTAAGAAATGGATCTCCACATCTTTTGCAATATATAAAATACTCATCTATTATGGGTTTTTAGTTCATAACCATCTAGCAATGGATGAAAAGTAGGTGTCCATATTGATTTTATCTGATCAAATAATGATATTAAATACTCATATACTTTTGCACTTATGTAATGTCATTGAATTCAGAAGATAATTTCTTGGATGAAATCATCATACAAGAGGGATAGTTGGAGTAAATGACAGGCTGTAAAAGCATCGGCTAACTAGGGTTGCCACTAGCCATAAATAAATCTGTGTGCAACAGACAAGCAGGTCTTTAGCGTAACAGTGGCAAAAACTTTTTGCATAATTTTAACTATAATTTCAATTGTGTTGAAATCGCATATAAAATAAATGACCCAAATAGGAAAGAGATATATATGGAAATTGTGTTTTCGTTATACTACTTCTACCAAAATCCCAGATAAGATGTATTAGTGCCATAGCAAAAGTATCAAATTCTATTTAGAATCATGACTGGAATTAAAGCTGCATATGAAATTAAAAATCCTCATTATGAAATTGCAAGCATGTGTGATCAATCTATACATACACTTGAGGAACCATTCAGATTTTATTTTTCAATTGAAGTTGTTTGATTTAAATAATTGTCTTTGATTATACAGATCTTAAACCACCACATGAATATTCTTGTTCAAATGACAGACAAAACTTCTTTATTGTGTACTCTTGTTTCTTTTGATGAGTATGTCCCATGCTCATTTTATCTTTTTTTTTTTTCAATTCTTTTGTCTATGGGCTCTTCAAATCCCAACTCACCACCATTCAGCTTCTGCTGAGGCTATGGTCTACATTCTCCGTCTACAAAGAAGTACAAGCACATCAACTGAATACTTAGGCAGGTCTGTCAGGTCCTCATCCATTTCAGAAATTAATTAAAGTTTTCCCCCTCAGTAAATTTTTTCCATCTTTCCTCACTGAGTTACTATCTTTCAGCCTTTGTTTTAAACTGCTTATGTAGGTGTGGGGTTTTTGTCCATCTCTGCGTATAAATTAAAAACCTGTTGCAAGTCTGAGGACAAGCCATAAAGCGTACAATCTACTTTACAGACAATATATGGACTACAAACATCACATCACTGATAAGGGCAAAAGAAGAAGAAAGAATACTTTTTTCTTTATGCATGTTTTATGGGTTACAAATACTAGAGAACTACATTAATTTTAATCTCTAATTTATTGTTGGTTTTGTTGTTGTTATTTTATATGAATAAACACAGGTTTGGGAGCAGAATATCCAATAGGGTCATTGAGGATCTCAATGCTATTCCCAGCCTCATTTTTAGCATGGTTTTGAGGAAGCCCATTATGCTTTCCCAAGCTGCTATATCTATCTCTGTACTTACCCAGGAGAAGAACCCCAGAAGGACAGGGAGAAGGAAGCCTCTCCATTTTATGCAACTAGTATGGTCAACATTGCTGCCTGGGAAGAGTATGCAACATCTTACTAGGAGAGTTAATAATTACATTTTCTCCAAGCATATTATTGGTCCTGGAAGCACCATATGAGGCAGACCAACCCTGCTGTCAATGCAATAGGACACTTCTACAGCTGCCTGACTTTTGACTGCACCTCAGTAGAACAGATAAGTTTGTAATTCTTATAAATTCTTTTATTTACTGTTATTTCTGTAACCTTTCCAGTTATTAACTGATTAGTTATTATCCCTTAAGCACTAGTAGAAAATAGCACCCATACAACATAAAACTGTGTTACACTGTACATGAGAATTTAAATATACGTAGTCATTGCTTTTTTGAATGAATCTGAATAATTTGCCATGGTCCATTATGCCGAGGTAAATATCACTGCTGAAAATCCCACCCAAAAATCTAAGCATCTGAAATTTATTCTACTTGAATAACTCTTACTGTTGATCCAGATATCTGCATTCCCAACTGCAGAACTGTCTGATGCCAATATATTCTATGGCAATGGAACAACAGTTGCCTGTGTCTACAGTCTTAGCTCTTAAAAAAGTTTCTTTCGGTAGTCAAATAAATCCAAAATAATCCCTCAAGATCAAATTCATTATGTATTTTCACAGCCTAAAACAGCAACTTTGTGTTTGGGTTTTTTATTGGAACGCCTGCAAACCAGATACTCAGGTTTCAGAAAAAACAGTTTTTACGGAAAAAGAACACATATTTTTTTCAAGAGGGCACAAAACGAGATATGAAACACTACTTTCTGGTTGAGCACAGTTTAGTAGTAACTCAGTTTCCCTATACTGATTCCTATTGCATTTCCAATACTGATTTAGTATTCATTTACATTTACAGCAGAACAATGAACAAATTCTGTGGGATATTAGCCCAAGCTAAATACCTAGACTTTCACTGCATATGCAGAAAACATTAATCTATTTTCCAGATGTGCAGTATTTCACCAAAAACCCTGAATACTTCACTACACTTTTCACCAAAGTCTTAACAGGAAAATGAAATGTTATTATAGGATAATATTACGACTTCGTTGCTTTTAGAGAACATAAATACAAAAACGTTGATTACTGAAAAGACATTGTGATAAATTCTAAGCACATAAATGAATATTGGGTACATAAATCAAGTGTCATATAATTTATATAAAACTACTTTAATTAAAACTTGTCAAATACATGACTAAAACATATTTTGCAATTAAGACTAGAGCTTAGTCTTAAAGAATTTAGCTTCTTTATTTATCAAAAGCCAAAAACAGCAAAGCACTCCAAGGCAAAAATGGGGCATAGCAGTGAAACTACTATCGATTTCCTCAGAACTACTCACATGTTTAAAGATAAGCATGTGCTTAAGTGGTTTGCAGGGTCACAGCCCAATTGCCCAAATATGCCACCATTAATCACGTTATGAAAGCAATCATTACAGGTTTAGCTTCATTAACTTGGAATCTGAGAAAAGTCAAAATTCTATAGGAGACATTCAGTAACCATCCCAAGGCCATCCTTCACTATGCACTTTCTCCTATTCACATAAGCTAGCAAGAAACACAGTTCTTTTAGGTTTGTAATGTACGTACAATAATTATCAGCAGGGAAACAAAACTGCAGGTCAGACTCAAAGTAGCAATACACCGCCTCAAAGGTTACCTTGTTTTATGGACAATACTGAAAGAGCCACATAATAAAAGATAATATACTTCTGAATCACCCAGTGGCTAGTTTTATTTCCAATATAATAAAAACATCAAAATTTGTGAAGACTATTCTTTAGTCATAAGAGATCATAGCCTACATATATTAAATCATTATTTGTATAATAAGACAAATGATGAAAAAATCAAGCTGTCTCACTCTCTGTTAGATGATTTCACAATTTATTTCACATCCTAAAAAACATCTTTAGATAGTCTGTATTTCTAAAGGAGACATTTTTCAGATTGTAAAATGATATCAACTCATTCAAATCTGAATGGAATTTTAATTTCTTCTGAAAGTAACCCAACAATGTTTGAATACACTTTCAAAAAACCAAAACCAAAACCAAAACCAAAACAAAACAAAACAAAACAAACACTGGAAAGAAGGAGAAAAGAAAAATTGGACTTTTGCACAGCTGTGTAAAGGATTCCGATAGAACAGTAAAGTTGTTCAACCAGTAACATTACTGCAGAATTTCATATGTTTATGCCCACACTTCATTCACTTGACAAATCATAACTTCTGACTTTGACTCATTGAAATTATGTTTTAGTACTGTTATAGAGGAAAAAAACCTTATTAGAAAACCACTGGACTGTCTTCCTAAGTGAATAACTACAAACATTTTTTACCTCATATATATTCAGCAGCTGCAAATTACAACAATTTTTCAGCATTGGCAATGGGACATTTGATCATAATCAATAACAATAATGGCCTCTCAAGCAACATTAGAAAGACGTGAACTTGCCTGATGTTAATGTTACTATCACATTCAATAAACACTAAGTGCCACCACTTCTAGGTTCTCAGCACTAGGAGAAGGTCCAGAATGAGATGTACATACACAGACTTGACGATTGCACTGTCAGTGCAATGAATAAGGAAAGGTGGACATTTAAAAATGTGATTCAGCACAGGGCACTGGCAGGGAAGAGGGCATTAAGTCAGCTGATAGGAAGCTAAAAGCCACAAATTAGGTACACACACAAGACTGCAACACTAATACTTCCTGCAATTTTGTGCCTCAGGCATGCCTTTGCAGTGAAAAGATGAGAGGAGCAAGAAGTGCTGGCAAGCAGTGGTAAGCTTGCTCACAATTATATACAAGCATTTAAATAAAGAATTTGACCAGGAAATGGTAAAGCTGGATTCTTGTCCCTGTCTCAAGAGTGTTTATGCTTTTAGCAATTGGATTTAAAAAAAAAAAAATTAAAAAAACCTACAAATAATTTTGGAGCAGGGACTACATACCCAGGATTTCCTTAGCTAGGCAGTGCTCTTGTACATTGTCCTGCCCCCTTACGTAGTCTAATCTCGTTAATCTGGCATTCTTCTCAGTACAGTGGCTTACTTTAGGTGAGTCTCCCTTCCCCTTCTTGCCTCCCTTGGGTGCTAGGAAATGGAGGTATTTGCTTCTAGGTGAATGCTCTCTCTAACCGTTACACTATCACATGAAAGACAACCTACATCCTCCCTGCACCTACTTCCCTCATGCCTACAAAGACTGTGTGCAGCCCTCTGGACATCTCACTTTGGTAGAAATTTCTATTCCAGCTCTAGGTATCTACATACAGGGATTTTTTCCAATCAGTTAAAAAGACAACAGCATTCTGTTCCTTGCCAAATTCCTCCTCCAAATTCCTCTGCTAAATCAACAGAGGAAGAGTTAGCAAATTGAACTGATAGCAGTTTAAATATGTGTTGCTAGGCTATTCTGCTGGCAAAAAATAATGGACCAAACTGTTATTATTCCTAGTACTGTCGTACAGAGTTGGGAACCAAACCAACCTCATAAAACAGCAGCCACAGCTGTTTTCCACAAAGCACATGAATGTTCCCTTTTAATAGCCCTGGACACACTAGGCACACCAAGAGGAATGGAAAGGTACAGAAAGAAGATAGCTGCACATTGGCTGTCCTCTCAGCACTTGCCCATATCAGCCCCAAAGCTCAGCCCATTCTTCCTAGCAAACACTATTTCTTTCCTTCCCTGCCAGTATTACTGCCCTCTAATGTGATGCTGTAAAGGCTTGCAACAACATGGTTACGAGACTCCAGATTGCTCAAGATGAACGTGGATACATTTACTAATGAAGCACTTAGAAAAAGCGCCATGTGAAAAACAATGAAAGTGGATGCTGAAAAGTGAAAAGGTCACTTACCTCTCACAAATTTCCTAAACCAGAATTTCTCAAATCAATATCATGCTAAAACCGGATGCAGCCTTTAACGTGTCCAGTAACTGCACGTATTTTTGAAAATCAATAGTATTGTGAGAGTTTGCCTTTCCTGAAACCATGTTTTTGGGAGTTGTCAAAAACTTCCTCAGGATACTCATGCTTCAACAAGGGCGTTTTTTCCTTTCCTAATCCCCATAGTACCTGCAATCAAAACTGAACCTGTGAAACGTTAGGCATACTCTCTTATCCTCCAGGACTGAGGAGCTGGGTCCTTGTTACAGTGTTCTGGTAGCCCAATGTTTAGCTTCATCAACTATGTGAGGAACACACTGATGTCAGACGGTACACTGAAATCACCTAATCTAAAACCAGATTAAAGTAAAAATATTTACTTTCAACATCCAAAATAGACTGAATGGTTAAAAATGCTTTATAAAAGAGATAATTGAAGAAATTAATAAAAAATCAGGGTTAGTTTATTTACATTAAGATCAGAACTGGAAGTCTGGTTAGAAATCTTGCCTGTATTCAGTTCTTTTGATCTTTTTCTTCCCTGCATTCCCTAACCAAGAATTATCTCTTCCTGCATGTCCTACATCTCCAGTTCACACCACAGTGGAAACCCTGATCTAGTGAACAAGATTTTATAGTGATACCCTTTGCGGGGATTCTCCAGAAATCCCAGTAGGACTCAGTCTCCCTCTGCCCAAACCTACTTACCTCAATCACATTCAGGAAAAGATTCTGACCTCCCTCCTCTCTCCCACCCTTCTTTGAAGCTGCAATAGTTATATTAGCTGACCAGCTGTTATCTTCTACGCTTGACTGGCCTTCACTCAGCAAGCTCCTCCCAGCTGGCTAACTCTTCAATGTTAATACCTCCATTCACCTACATTTTGTACGAATTTATACTTGCATACATTAATAAACTAATTTGGTATAAATATCTACAAGAGATTTCTATTACTATGTCACTATGGATGACTGGCTCAGTTGATTAAGATCAGACACAACATCAGTCACTTTGGATGGCAACAGGTCTGGGTGGATTGACCTGCAAAACGTATCTTCAAGGGATACTTAAAAAATGGCACAATATCAAACAAACAGGGGAGCAGAACAAATATTTAGTTTCCTTTGCTTTCACAGTGCAATACGATCCCTCTGCTTCTCAGAGTAAGATGAAGTGTAGTGTAGAGCAGCATACTAGAGCAGCTTTTAATACAGAGCCCAAACACTAGTAAAAAATGCTTATTTGTGACGTGATACCATAACAAAAGCTCAACTCTACAAAACAAAATAAAAGCACATGGGAAATTTCAGTGAAGATTTATATTCTGTAATAATAGAGGTATATTCTGCAGGAAAATGAGAAATGTAAGGAAAAAGCAGAGTACTGTAATCAAATGACTTAGCATACAAACAATCAAACTCACCCATTCTACAGGAAAAAAAAAAAAAATACCCTTGAAAATTTGATCTTGTGTAGCCAGGAAGAATTATATAAACTACAATATGCATTGGCACTTCATTTCAGAAATATTCCTTTTACTCAGTACCAAACTGATCCTTCTATACAGTGTTCACACGCTGGGTCTGTTATGCTAAAAAGAATACAAGAACTTGAAGTACTTAGAAAGAGAAGTACATCTGATTTTTCTGAGTAGTCGGGTATAAGGGTTTTTCCAGGAACAGACATGTTTATTCCATTTTCTTGGCTAAATTCCAGCTTTCAATAATGACAATGTTCTCATCTACAGTTTTAAAATTCCTCTGTAATGTTTAAGACAGTCTATCGTACCACTGAGTGAGAAATGTCTGCATTTTAATACCTGCCAATCTTCTTCCTTTACTATACCTATTATATTAGAGAAATTAATTAGGTTCTGTAAAACTGTTACATAAAGCATTTCCTTTCTGAAAGGATCATAGCTCTACCTCACACCTACTGCCCTTCACTCCTTCCCCAAGATACTTTGCCCTTCAAAATATGTTCCTGCTGCAGAATAAATCCACAAAGACTGAAGCCAAGGGAAGAAACTGCAGTGACCTCAAGTTATACAGGACAAACAAAAAGCCAACAAATTCCACCAAGCAAACAAATTCCAAAGACTGCGTAGGAATATAGCATTCTGGAGAAGACTTCTGTTGTCAAAGAACAAAACCAGGATATTTGATGCACTTCTCTTATTGATACTTTTTTTGAAGAAAGCAGGTGGAACTACAGGAACATTGGTTTTATTTATGCTGTGCCACTGGCCTGCCAGATAGCTGTGGGAAAGTCAGGGTAGTCTCAGTTATGCTGAAGTAAATGTAGAATAGCTCAGTATTGTAGATAGATTTGTATTAGGCTAAAATCAGACCCAGTATTTTGATATTCAGCATATTAAACAGCCCATCTTGCATCTGTAAGAAATCACAAAATGGTTGAGGTAGGAAGGGACTTCTGGAGGTCATCTGGTCCGACTCACCTGCTCAAGCAGGGCCACCTAGAGCCGGTTGTCCAGGACCATGTCCAGACAGCTTTTGAATACCTCCAAGAATGGAGAAGACCCCACAACCTCCCTGGGCAACCTGTGCCAGTGCTCAGTCACACCCACAATGAAACAGTGTTTCCCAATGTTCAGATGGACCCTCCTGTGTTTCAGTGTGTGCCCATTGCCTCTGGCCCTGTCACTGGGCACCACTGACAAGAGCCTGGCTCTGTCCTCTTTGCATCCTCCCTTCAGGTATTTGTACACATGGATGAGATCCCCTGAGCCTTCTCTTCTCTGTGCTGAACAGTCCCAGCTCTCTCAGCCTTTCCTTGTAGGAGAGATGCTCCAGTCATTAGTCATCTCCGTGGCCCTTCGCTGGACTGTCTTTATTATTTCCATGTCTCTCTTGCAGCGGGGAGCTCGGAACTGGGCACGGTACTCCTGGTGTGGCCTCACCAGTGCTGAGACAAATGAAACCCCCCCGCCATCAAAATCCTTCAAAATGACAGAGGTCAAAATCACCTAAAATGACAAAGAGGTTTTAATGTTAAAGTAATCAGTAAATTATTGCAATGATTATCTGAAACTGTCAGAGTTCTGCCTGTCAGAGTTCAAGGAGCGTCTGGACGACACTCTTAGTCATATGATTTAGTTTTAGGTAGTCCTGCGAGGAGCAGGGAGTTGATTCTATGATTGCATGAAACACAATTAATACATTTATACATGCATAGTTTTAACCGTTTTCTGATAAACCGTTTTAAAATGAATTTGCCTCAGATGTTATTTTCATGGTGGTTATATATTGGTTTGTGTCGGATACTAAATATATATTTAAATCAACTTCTGACTGAAAACCCATCATTAAAATAATCAATAATATTTAAACTATTTACATACCAGTAAAACTTGCATAGCAATGTAGTTAAGCTCCTTCTGATTTTAAATGGTAAGAGTCTACCTGGGGCAAGTTGACACTGACAGAGCATAAATACCCACTCTGGAAGAAATCTACTTATTCAACCTGACAGCTAGTTGCAGGTGATGCCATTCAAGCAATTAAAAGAAAAAAAATTAAAGAAAAGTTCACAATATGATGTTGATAGATGGCTGTGTGATTAGAATACAAAAGAAAAAAAAACATTTGGGAAGGGAAGAAAACATCCACAAATGCTACTGAAAAAAATACATTTCTCGCTGCATAAATTCATTAATTTAAACACTAATTTTATCTAGTCATTTTATTAAAATGTGCTTTGTTAATACTTGTGGTGAATGAGAATTGTACTCTAACTATTCTTGTATTAACTACAGTTTTGCAGGACCCCATAATCCACAGAAATGACTATAAAATAATTACTATTTTTATATCCTAAAATAAAGATTAAAGTCATCAAAGAAGAAAATTTTAGAGCATGAGTTTCAGCCTGTACAAAATATCTTCACAATAACTTCCAGTGAAATACACAGATGATACAGCAGCACTATTTGTAATAGATACCTTTGTGCAACAACTCAAAGAGCCTATTTCATTTGATTTATTAATCTCTTAGAACTACTATTAATGCTGAAATAAAATAATTTTGGTTATTACTACCATATGTCAATCTGCTACAACATTATACCTGAAGAAACTTGAGCCATTGTCATAAAACTTCCATTATGTTAGAAATCAATTAGCAACGACTGACTGAAGAAAAGGTAGCTCAATTTTTAGCAAACAACATAAATTACTTTAAAATACATTGAAAAGCTGACATCACTTTGAAGACTAGTGTTATCTTCCTTCATCTGTCATTGTTGATTATAGGGAATAAACTCCAGCCAAGCAATGCTAGTGGTTTTATTTACTCTTACACTTAGGTTACTACTATGTATTTTAACTCTTCTCATCAGAAGGTGGATTGGCAGACTCTGGGAAAGCCAGAAACTACCATCTCCTGACTTCAGATGTATACACTGCATTCCTTTTCCTCCCATTCTCATTTTATTCTCAGTTCCATTCAGTTTAGCAGAAAAATCATGGTTTTTTCGAGGTAACTATTCGGATTTTCAAGTCCCCAAGTAGTGGCATCTGGTAATCTTTCCCAAAACTTAATTTGCTATATGCTAAAAAAAATGGTTAAACTTGCTTAAGTTCTAATCTTGGATATTTTGATGCCTTTATCTGAAAGGGTAAGAAACACATAGCAGCACATCACTGGGTAAATACAGATAAAAGGACACTGTCCAGCTCTTATATCAGGATTGTTTATGCCATACTTTTTTTAGAAAAACACTGTTCCTTTAGTTGTCTATCTGATCACACAGTGGATTCTCAGACTGTTCTTCCTTAAGACTCACAAAATCTGTTTTTCACAAGTTTCTGTATCATGTTGTTATCCCCTGGATCCAACCCAGTATGCTTTCATTCTTCTTGAAATGGGTCACTAAACCCGTATCTAGTATTAAGCTTATTAATATTCTATCTCAAGTTTGTTAATGCTGCATACATCGAAAAGATCAAATTCCCATGTCAACTTTTAGATATAAAAACTTTGTAGTAAAAAAAAAAAAAAACAAACAGCACCCAAAAAAACCCCCACCCACATTAGCCTTTTTAGCCATGTTTCTGTAAAAGTTCAAAATGAATCTTTTAGAAGGAGGTGTTTGTTGGTTGGTTGGGTTTTGGGGAGAGATGGATGAAGTGCTCTGTAGTGATGGGTTGTTGTTGAGGGTTATGGTTTTGTTTTCTTTCCCAGTGAACTGTATTTTCAAAGACAGTGTCCCTTACTTTCATTCTTTGCTCATGGATGGTCAAATTAGCTGTGCTGAAATATATACTGAACCTTATCAAATGTAAACCATTTCTCAAAACTTTAAACTGATAAAGAAATGTCATTAACTTTACCCTTTCTATGAAATAATCCTGAAACATTATGAAATAATGTGGAAACACAAAGAAGTGTTATTGTAAATTAATGGTAAATATTTTCGAATTAAAATGGATTTATCCAGAAGACGTCATCTTGAACTTGGTCCAGGTATTGTAAATATGAGCAGGGGAATATTCTTACATTTGTCAGATTTGTTACAGAATAGTCTTGGAATGATCCCTTCCTCAGGGGAGCAAATTATGTAGTCTGCTTTATTATAAATATGGGGAGAATAAAAAACAAATGTTATAAGCCAGTATGCCTTTTTTGAGAAGCTTTCAGATCTTTCACAAAGGAAATCATCATTATTTCAAATCTATAAATGAAGAATTTAATTTTTAAGAGGGGAATGGACTTGCCCAAAACACAGAGGCATCCAGAACTCCTGCCCAGGCGTACTCAAAAGACTGCAGTCTTTGAGTTGGACTAGATGATCATTGTAGGTCCCTTCCAACTGAACTATTCTATTCTGTTCTATTCTCCACAGAATTCAATAAAGCTGCACTGTACCCAGATCATAAAAGATAAATATCCCTCTTTGTATCAAACACCCAATTTATCCAAACTAAGAAGAAAGTATTTGAAACACCACGTGACTTCAACTGCTGCTTCTTCTAAGTCAAGAGTAAAAATCCCAACTGTTTCTGCCATCCAAAGTTAAAGATGATATCTAAGTCTACTAAATTTAATTTAGTCAAACATCTCTGAAAACGTGACAAGTTTGGGAGGGCTTTCAGTTTGCTTTTCTATCATTATTGCCTATAAAGACACAATAGTCAATTTTAACATGTTTAATGAAACAACCTAATTTTTTTAAACATGAAATATTCAGATCTTAGTTAGCCTTGGCTTTCTAAAACTCACTCCAGCAAAAATCCTTGGATACATTTTATAAGTCATCAATAAATAACCACTGGTTAGGAATCATACTTTTTTTGAGGATAAAATTAGGTCGCTGTCTACCACATGCTGTCCTTTTTTAGCTTCCATAAATAATTAAACAAGTGTAATAGAAAGGTTGTAAAATTAAAAATACATACCATCATTTTTCACAAAATCCATGGCACTGTACCATTCCTATAATTTCAGATTTCTAAGGTGAGACTTTAATTTTCAACAGTGTATTAATTATTCTATGGAACTAAATTAGCCTAAAATTTCTCCACTGTAATTCTGTATAATAAGAAATGACGTATTATAAACTCAATGTAGAATTACTGTAAATCCTTTTAACAGGCCCATACGAAAAGAACAAAGGCTAAAAATGTCACTTACTTTAGGAGGGATGTTGTTGCTAGATGTACGAGGTTGGGCAAGCTGTCAGAATAAGATAAATGGAGCTCAGTTGTACCATTAACCTGTGACATTTTTGACAGTGCAAGACTATGCACTTTGAGAAAAGCAGAATATGTATCTTTTGACTTTTTCCCGCTCAGTTAGTAATAGAACTAAGAAAAAAGATGCAATGGTCTAATATACAGAAAAAATGACAAAACCCCTCTTTTTCCAGCCCTCAAAAATGTAAGAATTCAAATGAAGAGACCCATGCCTTAAGGATACTCTGCAGATATATTCCACTATTAGATATAGAAAAGGAAATTATACAAAGTAAACTAAATAAGTTGTATTAAAATTTAGAACACCATAATAATTTATTTTTCATAAATCTTGACATTTTAAGAACAACAAATTATAACCTCCATACTGACTATTTGATTTATACTTCTGTCGAGCTAACTTTAAGTAGCCGGAAAGAGGAAAAGGAAAATTATTATAAAATGACAATCAGTATACATAAGGCAACAGTCAATCATCATATTAGTAATTTTAGGCTTTAGTTTTAACATTATAAATTCCAGCAGTTCTTCCTTAAGAATACACAATGTCTTACTGAAAATACAAAAGCCACTTTTACAAGCTTTTTCACAAGTATTTTACAAGTTAATATATGCCAAAAAACAGGGGGATACATTGTGAAAAAAACTGTTTAGGTGGTTGATGATTAGAAACCTTCTTCAGCATTTCAGCAAGTTCAAAATATTACTTAACAACAGTGCTTTTCCAACGAAAGAGAACTGAACTGCTCTTAGTTTATCTAGATATCCTCTGAGGTATAGAGAAATATTATACAGCAAATACAAAATTTACACAGGTTTTTATGTATTTAGGAATGATTCTGCTTTTTTATTTTCTTTTTTTAAATTTCTGGAATCATCTGCATTGTTGCATTGCCTAGTCTAACAAAGACAAGATCTTTAATTTTCTTCTCATGCAACTTTACAGGGGACAGAGCACTAAAAGCCACAGCATAGGCAGGGGTTACAATTTTTTACTGTATTATTTGATTACACGTTATAAGAGTGAAAGGATCTGTTGCAGTTACACAATAAACATCATCACTGCTGCCATCAATGGAAGATCCTGGATCCAATTCTGTTAGGATAAACACAGGTCAGTTGTTCATCACTTCTTGTTAATACTCTTTATTAACTTTTTCATCTTGAATGCATGAGACATCACCCATCAAGGTTATCTTGATGTCTTCCCTAACCTCCCTAAAAATCCTGTCCTGAGAGTTGGTGAGCACCTTCAGTATTAGCAGGAAATGGCTGCAGTCAGGAATTTACATTATCAGTTTATTCTTATTTTGAATTCCAATACAGAATAATTCTCAAAGGAGCCAAAAGCATAGCACGTAGCCAGTAATACTGCATTTTATTCTCTCAAACTCCTTGAAAAGTCTAAACCCATGGAGTATTATAATTGTTGCTAGCAATAAAATAGCAAAAAAGATCTACTACCGTAAATAGTACCTTATGAAAGGGGAATCTAAGGATTCAGTGGCTCAGTTACTATGATGTGAGGTACTGTGATGCGAGGTAGTGGGCCAAATCACCTCAACTCAGTGAACAGAGAAAGCAGTTTTAGAAAGGACAGCAGCAGTCACTCTGAAGATTTAAAATGTTTGATGGAGTAACTAGAGCCGCATTTTACAGAAATAGAGGTTGGGTAAACTCATTATTTGAGCTACCAATGCTTTGAAAAACGTGGGTTTTGCTGCTACTCTCAAACAGATTGATCCGGTGGTAGTCAGGAGGACTACAATGTCCATGGCGGAATAGAGGGTCAAAAACTGCTGTGTGTCCAGCACAACTTCAGAATGCAAGATTGGTATTTTTCATTTGGAGTTCAGTTATCCTGGCAAAGCTGTATTTTCATCAGTCAGATGGATACCGTAGCTTTGGTGAAGGCCACATCATCTCATCCAGGTGAAGCAAAAGTCAAGAGCTCAGAAGGCTTCCATAAAGGTTTATGGAACAGAGACCTGAGAGAAGGGGAGAGGCTCTTGTGTCATTGATGTCAGTCCTTACAGTCAATATACCAACAGGAACTGCCCCTGCTCTCTACCTTGTCAAAGCTACATCCAGAGTACAAGCTGGTGCTCTGCAAAACAGAACTGCAGAGCTTGTATGTTTTGAGGTTTTGAAGACCATCCAAATGATCCTGGGACTTTTGACCTCAGCCTTCCTCCCCATAGATACACCCTGGAGATAAACCTGACACTGAGCTTTTTCTTGCAGACAGAGCAAACCCAGGGATATAGGATTTCTTTAGGCATTATGAGCCCTTGTCCATGATGCTTTGATTGTAAGAGACAAGTCCTTGGACAAGTCCCTGTAGCTGTGAGGCAGTTATGAAAGGCAAGAGACTTCAATATCGCAACAGTATCTAGTGATAATTTACCAAAACTCCAAAGAAATATAAGTTTCCTAAACTCAGTCAATAAGAAACTACATTTCGAGGCAACAGATAGTTGAGGGAAAAGTTAAGTGCAGCTGATGCACTTTGCCCTACAAAGCATTAATAATCTCTGGACACGTGTTTGCTGGGCAAAGACTCTGAACTCAAGTAGACAGCTGCAACACTTACACCAGCAGTGGAATGGGCATACGGGCAATCAGCTGAATGAAAATCCACACATTTCACTGAAGGCTGGTGAAAAGCATAGATGTGTGAAAGTAAATTTATTTAGGACAGAACGTCATCCTAGCAAGCAATGAAGATTTTCACAGCAAAACTGCCTTCCCTAAGTGTGCGAGTCTGTGACTACATTCTGTGCCTCAAAAATACTACTGTGTAAAAGCATAAAGTGCTCAAAGTGCTTTACAGAAATCATTAATTCAACCTCGCGCCTTCAAAATTGCCATATCTCTTGTGGAATAAATCTGGAGGCTGTCTGGCACTGAAATGCATGTAATCAGACTTCTTTAATTTAATTTTAGTACTACTTTACACAGTTTTGAAACTGAAATACCTTTCACACCAGAAGATTTAAAAATACCTCTCTTTTTTATTTTACCCTTAAAAATCAGAACCCAGTCTAGGTCCAGAAAGATATGGAGAATTCTTCAGATTTTGTCTGTATCTAAATCAGAACATCTTCCAAAACATGTATCAGAGATTACTGTGGGAGCCAGTTACTGGCATTTTATGGCTTATGCAGGTCTTACTAACTACCCTTAATGGCCTGCCTCACCTGAGTATTCTTGGAGGGCTAAGCAAGCAAAAGCACTTTAGAAATAAAAGGGCTGTGACTAAGAAACTTCTGAACACTAATCCAGGCTTTGAATAGGAATATATTCCCTTTCTCTGTATGGCTTCTTAGTAGGAAAAAAACTGTCCAGAAAATGTACCACAACAGTGCCTAGGTATTCTCTTTCCTGCAGGCAGAACATTCAATATTTGCGCCTTTTTTGAGAGATGCAAAAGTCCACAATGTTGTATTTTAGGTATCACATATTGTCTACACATTGATATAATGAATAATTGGATCTTATTTCAACCCTGAAAAAAAAGATGGTTCCTTTTTCCAGGTAAGCACCTGACAAAAATATGTGTCAATCCCAAAGATGAGCCTGACTTTTTTCAAGACTAATCCTGACAAATAAAAGGACACTGATCTAGACGTAGCCATAAGATGAACAACATGATCCTGTCTAGAAAGTGTAGCTGCCTCAAAAATTAGCCAAAATTGAAAGTCAACTTGTACTAGAATACCATGCTTTTTAAACCCGAGGATTAAAAATAGTAGTCAAATTTAAATTAATCCTTTATTAATGCAAAGAGAAATTACCAGACATGAGTAAGAATGTCCCAAACTTCTTTTTGCAAAATATAACACAGTTCACTTTTCCATAAGCAACCATCAGACATTAACATGAGAGATGTTTTCTTTTTGATTGAGAAATTCAGTAGGTAGCAGTTTTTTCTGGCCTCAGTGTCTCTGTAAAGGCTGTATTTAGTGTGCTTGTACACTATACCATTTTTGCTTTTGCCTATATGAAAACGGGAATTTATTTTTTCAAGAAATGTTCTTGAATTGACTGACCACAAAAGAAGCTCATATCCCTCTAAACTGCAGGAAAGCCACAAACTCTTTGAAACAAAATCCACATTAGTCTTTTTACTTCAGAAATATGATTTAGAGCACTACTATATTACTACACACATAGTAATAAAGTCTGGCAAAGACTTCATGGGCAATCACTTGCAGAATCATGGCTGTTAAGAGAAACAAATCACATGGGTTATGTAGAAGGAACAGGGCAAACCTATGACTTAAAATGATCTACACATTTTATGAAAAGAGAGAGCACAGCAACATAAATAAAAACTTTTTTCACGGGAAGCTTGAGAACTGAAGAGGTTTTTTTGGGTCAAATTGTGATTGTAAATTATTTTAGCTTCAAATCAATGGCTTTCTGGTAGAAAATGGAGGACGTAGGAATTCAAAATATATTTTTTAGAATATAAATAAGTGTAGAGGAGGAAAAATGTAACCTTCTTAGGAATTTTACCTTCTTAGGAATATGTCTGTCCTGACACCTCTCAAATTAATCCAATATTCTTTCTTTCAATGTTATAAATTATTGTTATGGAAATTGCAATGGTGTCATACAGCCAGGGCTCTTCAGACAGAGACCAAGCTGCAGAAGCTGCAAAGCAAACATTTTCATGCATTTTCATGCATTCTTTTTGTAATAAAGAATAAAGGAAATAGAAAAATTAATAAAGGCACCAACACAGACTGAAGTGAAAGACCTGCTACATCCCATGGACTTTTTGAAAAATCTCTTGTTACCATGAGAGGGAACTAGATCTATCTACAAACCCAGTGCTTTTTAAAGCACTCCATATGACATCACTTTTCTACAAACTGACATAGACATCCGTGTTCTATCTGAATCTTATTGTTTCATATTCACCCACACAAACAGCAAATATAAAGGGAAAATACTGCATCAATGCTATCACTCACACTGTTTCCCCCCTTACAGGCATGATTTTTACCCAACGTGTGCCTTACATCTCCCTTCTAAGGAAAGAGTTTAAGGCATTCTTGTTATTTTCCACTTCATTATCCCTTTGACTACATGACCTTTTATATTTTGGGATGTAACAGATCATGGGAAAAGTCAGCAGAGTAATATTGCAAACAAATGAAAGTCAGCTTTCAAAAGATTACATATCCTTCAAAAATGCATCCTAAAATGAAACACAAAAGCAAAAGATATTTTCCTGAATGCTTTGTACATAATGTAGTGTTGTGTCAAAGAGGTAAAAATCTCTGAAGTCTTTCAATCTGCCAATCAATTGCCTTTTTTGTTCCACATTTTCTTCTATACTTTAATAGGGTGGAAAAAATATTTGTCAAGGCATAAGTCACGAATACAGCTCTCCTTTATCCTTTTGTTTCATGGTTCACTTTCATCAAAATGTGATAGCTGACATGGTACTAAGAAGTTACAGACTCCTCTCCTTTAAAAGAAATTATTAAGTTCACCAGATGATACACCACTCCTTCACTCATTGATTTTTCCCTGGCTTGGGTCAGGTCTAACCAATGAAACACATCCACTTCTTCCATCCTCAAAAATTAAAAATAATAAATGGTGAGAGTGACTTGGCTTTATCTTCCAGTACAAAGCAGCATGAGCTTATACTGAAAGAAAACCATTTGTTGTCCACTTTTAAGACTTGTTTTTTTATTTACAAAAGACCAGAATACAAAAGACCAGAATACCTTTTTGAAATTCATGAGAACAAAAAAAAAAAAAAAATTATTTTCTTATCCATCAAGTTTTTTTAGATTGTAGAATTTTCAGCTATTTTCTAGTCACAAACCTGGGAAAAGAAGGAAAAAATAAGGAGGCAAGGATTTACATGTGTATGAAAACATTGTATCCACCTTCAGCATTTTAGTCTAGGGAAAACACATTTGTTAAAAGAAAGAGTTCAGCAGTCTGGCATATCTTCCAAAATATTTGAAAATATTTCATGAAACAATCTAATTGAGAAAAATCAGGAACAGGTTGTTTAAATGTTCTCATTTGTCCACAGTGAATATTAAACCGACAATCAACCTATGCTGAAGTTAATAAAGAATAAGGGTTGTTAGCAGTCCTCAGGACTGGCTCTTTAGGAGTGTGTACACTGAGGAGTACAGCACAAATAGCTCAGTAAGATTCTTTGTCTACACAATATACAGCAATGTTTTGTAGAAAGTAGTGCAGCAATATTAGCATGACACTGCATCTGAACTAGTAAGTCTATCTCCCAACAGCGTTTATACTGTTTTCAGTATCCTAGGAAGGAAAACTGCTACCAGCTCCAGCAACTCTTTACCATTTAATTGACAAGTATAGACCGGGCTTTAATAAGCTGTGGGTATGTCTAATTTGCAAAATACAATGCTGTATCAAAGTAACATCATGGCTAATTCTAAATGAGTTATTTCAGGTACTGCTGACAGCACAGCTCAGCAGTTGCTTCTGTTCTTTGCATTAAGCAGTCACAGGGTGAAACTCATTAACAACCCTGAAACCAGGAAATTAATTGCAGGACTCCTCTTTTCTAGGTAAGTGCTCTAATCACCAGGGTACAGAATCATGTTCCTCCTTTCATAGTCTTTTTTCTGGCACAGTTCTTGAATTTTTCCCTCATAACTTTAGTCGAACACATAAGGACGCGTGAAGTTACCACTAATGTGGAGATTGCTCAGGAGAGAACTGAATCAGATCTTTCACTTCATGGGCAAAGACTGCAATTATTCAGCCATTACAGAAAAGATGGGCAGCGCATTAACCCTCCTTTACAAAATTCTCTAGAGTCTATTCCTGGACTTAGATGGAAGGGTGTCATTTAAAGGTTAAGCCTCAGTAAACAGCTTTATGTTCAGATGGGCCAATCTGAGGAAAGGCAGGTTTTCTAGCACTACTGCTTGAATAACTTGATTTTATAAGCATGAACATGGAAAGGACCTCTGAGTAAGAACTAGGTTTATATCACACAGCTACCATAGCAGGCATTAGCAAGAATTAAACAACAGCAAAAAAAAATTTCCTATTTCCAATTTTAGCAGGTCTGGTTTGCAATTTTTAAAAAAATTATTTTGATTGCCTTTTATGTGGAAAAAAATAAAATTAATGTAAATAGTCTGCAGCACTATGTCACAACCTTCTTACCTATCAACTTACTCTAAAAAACAAGGACACACTTACTGTTAGAAACCTGGTACTTTTATATATCACTGGCAAGAAAGATTACACACACAATTGTGCATCTCCTGTACCGAGTGCACAAGAACAATTGGATAATTTCTACTCGCATGAGGATGTGGGGTTGATGCAATAATTTTCTCTCCGTGCACAGCTGCACAAGGCCAAGGGCATGTAATTCCAAACACTTAAGTCAGTCCTGCTGCATTTGTACCATTCTGTAAAGACACTAGATGAACCTGGGCAAACCCTTCGCAGAGCTCCTCACTGAGTGATATAGTTCTGCATCACCCCCAGCTATAAAGCATCACAAATGTTAAGTCAACCAACACCTTTGTGCTACAGAAAGTGCCCAGTTTTGCTCAGCAGTGGTTGCTCTTGTTTATTACCTTACTGGATCTTTGACAGCAGTTCTTTATCCACTTTAAATTCTCTAGAATTCACCCTACATACCAGGGGTATGTTTGGGTTTCTCTAGGGTAGGGCAGACTGTTTTCACTAAAATCTTTTAACACAATCACAGGAATTCTCCAAAGTGGCTTTTACAGTGATTTATTTCAATTCCTGACAATTCCAGGCTAGAAGATCCCACAGGTAATAGCAGTGACAGAAGACCCACCAAGTATAAATAGGAAGCAAAGTTAACAAATAAATAATTTACTTCACCAAATTGATTAAATAAGTGTCTGTAGATGGAAAGTTTGTATATTACTTGAACTGCAACTTTAACAGTCAAGAAGCTCTTATCCTAGTTAATATGAATCTTCAAGTAAAAACGGAGAAATTCAGGCCACTTATCTGGTGTTAAATATCATCTCAGCTTACTTTAGATTTCACTTTAGAAAACTTTGGCCGCAGTCTTTCATATTGGCATAGATCAAAATAGTCTAAATGAAAGTCTAGAGCTTGTCCCTGTAAAAGGAAGACTTTGAGAAGCGTGCTTCAGTTGTGCAGACTCAATGATGATCCTTCCATAAAGGAACTGCATTGGCCAGAGCTGTAATCTACTTATTTGTATAAAAACACATTTCATCTTTTGGTAGTCATCTTATCCAAAGTGAGATATGATCAGGCACCTGCTGAAGCTCCATATGAATCATTTTTAAATAAGTATCAGATACAAGCTGATCCAACAGCTTCACAATATTGCTTCAGGACAAACAAAGCTAAATTAAAATGTGGCTTGCCGACTCATCATGCCACCGTCTAAATATAAGAATAGGACTGGTTGTCTTCAGGGAGAAGGCTGGCTGCTGGTGAGAAAACAAATACACCCAGAATAAATGGTTGTAAAATTCATACTTAAGTATATGAATAGCCTGGACCGTTAAATCTTTTGTTCCCTTTAAGCAAACTGAAACACTTGACTTAACCAAGAGAATTCAAAGACAACATCAGTAGGTTGATGACTAAAGTCTAAGAAGAACAAATAATGAAGCATAGCTGATGAACTTCTCCTCCTTAAATGCTCATCTGAGGATAGGTGATTTATTCACTCTGATCAAAACTCTTCTGTAAGCCAGATATACAGTTTTGCCTCTCCATACTTAGAAGATGGAGGTTTCTGGAATCTGTCAAGGTCTGAGACACAAATGGATGTTGACTACTGCAGAGCATTATGCTCAAAATCTTGTTTATGGGGAGAGAAAAAAGTGCCTTATATATAAAGCCAAGAATTTATCACTAGTATAATAATCTAGTATGTTATTAGTATGGAAATCTTAAGAGTCTACTCCAAGAATCATTATGAGTACACATGTAATTATTATCAGGAAAAGAGAAAAAATGCTTCTATTCAAGAAAGTTTTAATAATAATACAGTTAAAATTATTACACACAGAATTCTTAGTTCCTTTTCCTGATATTAAGCTCACACTTCCTATGGGTCCTAAGGTAAGTGGTGTCATTCTGATGTTGGCAATGGGGGATGCTACGGTTACTTATCATCATCTGTTGACGGCTTCTTCTTCTATCTAAAACCCATTTGGGGTCATTTTTATATGTTTGCTAACATGCTTTTACACCTTGCTTTCTCTTCATTAGTCTGTAGCTCCACGTGACATCTGAATTTACATATACGGTGGCTTTTATGTAGGTGAGACACTTTCTACAGTGTATCCTTCCCCAGGCCTCTGCTATCATACCAGGACTGTATTTCTCTACACTACACCATTATGTTAGATAATAAATATCTCATTCTACATAAAACAATATCTTGTTCCAGCTATCTATAAGAAACTATTGTCATACCGTACAAAGATTTTTTTAAAAGTAAAACAAATTAGCCACAGACCTAGTCAATTAGAGAGATTGCTGCCACAGCTAAAGCAACTACTGCAAAGATGCAAGGAGGTCAAGAAAAGTTCAGAGAGAGCAAGTCTGACAAGCCTCAGTCCTGAGGCCTTGCAAACTCAGTGCAAAGCTTACGGCCAGTTGCTAGCAATTGCAGTAGAGCATGACAGGGCTGCACAGTTGCAAGAGAGATCTTCCGGCAGCTAAGCCGGCAGCAGCTTCAGATGGCAACTGCACTAGCCAAGGTATAAGTTGAGCTAGAGAACTCATTGGAGAGTATCTGTGTATGTTTGTGCTTAAAAGACATTGAAACAACTGCTGCATAATCATAAGTACAAGCTCATATAATTAAAAGATAACTTTCACTTAAATGAAGGGCTTGATTATGTTTAAGTTATTTTCTTTTACAAGTAATGAACTATGAGGCTTAAAGCAATTAAACAGTTCTAGAAATCAGTGATAAAAGGATATCAGAAAGTTAGTGAGAGAGCATTTATTATTAAAGACCCTTTAATGCAATACTTCTGTTTTAAGAAGATGAACTGAATAGAACACAAACAATAGCCTTCATTTAAAAAAAAATAAATCCAGCAGTGATAAAGGCAGATTAATATAGAGATGAACAGGATTTGAACATATGTTATGAAACAAAAGAAACAAAATGTTAGGTAGGGTTAACAATGCACAATTTCATTAGGTTTAAAACATGCACATATTAAGTTTCTACAGATTTTTTTTAAAATTTCAACTCAAAAGAGCTGGAGGACATTCTGCTGAGTGGTCCCATTTACAGAGAAAAACAAAAAGAAATCCCTTCTGATCAGAGCTGAAAAATGAGTTTCCTGCTTAACTCCTCCTTTAAACAGTCATGTAATTGTGAACAGTTCACTTCCTTACCTGTTGCAGTTTATGCATCTGTTTAAAGGCCATAATAAAACTTACATGTAAAGGTAGAGGTGAACTAAATAGGGAAACCTGTCTTGGAGTTACTGTTCAGTTTTTAATATTTAGGAGCATATAAGATTAAATTTGCTAATATTTGGAAAATCCGGTGGACCAGATGAATGTTTTCAATTATATGAAATTAAAAATGAGGCATCCAATTATTTGTCACTGCAAATAGTATTGACATTTATAAGGACCAACCTTCTGAATCCTATGAATTACCTATGATGAAATTAAATATATTCCAAGATGAATTCTATTATAATTCTATATCATAAATAACCATACAATAGGATACAAATGGCACATGATAATGTGGATTCATGATGAATGCTTTGCAAACGATAATAGTTTTATAATTATTTATATTATTTTAAAAGCTGAAATAATACTGAAGTTGAAGGAAAAGAAGGTTGAAAGAAGCATTTCAGAATGTGAGACAATAAAATGGTTAATTCGTATTTCAAATGCCATAGCAGGTACAAAACAGCTGTATTCCAATTTCCATTACTGCAAAAAAAAAGTGAAATAATGAAAGCACTTCAGGTTAGTTATTTCCGATTCTGCTGCAATGGGGGGGGGGCGGGGGGAGGGGGGAAAAAACTCCCTTCATACTCCAGGAAGGTCTGGCATGTATCACTCCATTTCACGTGACAGTTCTGTTTACAAAGATGATGGAGCAGCAATCTGCAGAAATAACCACTGCTTTGTTCTCTTAATTACAGAGACACAACACCAAACTGACTTTCCACTGTGAAAAGGGCTACATAAACATTTTAAATCAATATATGTGCTCTGTTTGTTTATTAAAGCTCATATTTGCTTCTTCTATTGACAAAAGAAAGTTGCTCTCACTTTTTATTAGTGCTAGACCTACATATCATCAAAATCAGGACTGAGCAAATTGTATTCTACCTCATTTTGTGCATCAACAAAGTTGTTTACTGTTGCTACCAGAAGCAAAATTCTTGCAAACCTTACTTTGCAGGTTTTAAAGAAGTAACACGTAAGTTACCTCAAGTTCCGAGTAAAAGTTGCAAGTTTCTCTGAATTCAGTTTACTCTGATGTTTAACATGGTGGAAACATTTTGCAACAGAAACTTTTCCTTAGGTCCAAGTTTTTTACTCAATGGAACAGTGACTGACTCAATGCTAGTGGAGACAGTTAGGTCTTATAAGAAAATAATCTGCCATTTCCTCTTAAGAATACCTAGGTGTGATACTGCCTACAGAGTTATTCAACCAGGATTACTAGCAGTTTGTTTCTCACTTTCTATTTTCTCGTTTTCATGCATCACCTATTTGCATTTCTTAGCATATTAACATTTGAAGCTGAGCTTTTTGAGGCTGAAACCATACTTCTTCAGTTCAGTAGCTTCTAGCATATATGGATGACATATGAATGAAATGCATTACATTAAAACACATGTATTAAGAAATAGCTTTTGTCTTTGTAAATGAAATTTTGCTAGACTTGTTATTTGCATGAACTGTGTTTTGAAGACAAATCAAGGTCATGACAGGGAATAGCAGAGGCTTTTTTACTTATATGATAAATAAAAATGTCAGAAATAAATATGTATGGAATATTGCCTGTTCCATTAAAAACAAAACACTAATAACAGAGTCCTGATACATAAATTCAAACCAAACTTGCACATGCACAGCTATTTCAGAAGGACGTCTGTGGCTGTAAAAACTGACAAAAGATGCTACAGCTAAACAGCTGTGTGTACTTTTAAAATTTGAATCATTTTAAACATTAGGAGGTATCTGTAAAAATATCCCATTGTTTTCTTAAGATTTAAGATAAATTCCTGTTTTCTTTTCTAAAGAACTATTTGCCTTTTTTTTATTTAATAAAATGAATGGGTCATAGTAAGAACAAAAAACTTTTTTTTTTGTAAAACTAAGCCAATTTTATTTAGCCATATTTGACCTCTGCAATCTTAAAGATTCCTGCATCAGACAGTGATTTCAAATGAAATTTATATTTACTGAATTCATGGAGAAAGACATCCCTCTTTCCTGGGACACGAATAAAATTTTAGGTTAGTGCCTAACCAGGGCTTTCATCCTATGATATATCAAATTTTACAAGACACTAAGAGGTGGATTTATTCAATGTTTAAAATGACAATCAAAATCCTTTTCCCTGAAGAAAGAAATGTTACTAACTCCAATGTAAATTAGTGCTGGACCCATCCTTTAAATTACTTTAGGGGCTTAGAGAGAAACTATTGTTGTAGGAAGAGACAGAAACATTATATTCATTTTGGATGATTAAAGTTCCTAGCAGCCCTTATCAGAAGATCTGCAATGTTAGCCCCTGCATAGGGACAATTTTATGACTGAGTATTTGTGTCCCATCCAGTAGCACTGCCAGGAATATTTTTGATAAGTGTGTGGCAATTGAAGAGCTTTTCTACGTCCCAGTTTCCACATTATGTCTGATTGGAGTGAAAGGAGAGGAAAGAGTCTGAAAATAGATATCTTGAAGCAAATTATTTCAGTAAAACATTCAAAGAGATATTCTTTTTGTTTCGTTTTGTTTGTTTAATTTATAATCTGAAGAGTGATTACAAACCCAAGCTGCTACCCTCTAGCCAGTTTTCTGGTCATCTTTAGCACCTCAGAGCTCAGCTCCATGGCTTTCTTCACCTTCTCTCTTAAGGCATTGTGCACTCTTCGTTTATGAAATTATTAAGTCCTAAGTTTCAAAGGACAGATGGGAGTAACTTTTGAAAGAAATATTATAATAGATACCATGTCATTATATTTGCTTTTCTCCTCACACACAAACACTTCCAGAGAAAATATAATCAACAGTCAGGAAAACAAATTATATTTAAAATATGTAAAACACTAGGATTTTTAGACTCCTCATATTCCAAACAAAATGTTTAAGTTATCTGAAGAACCTTAGTTTGGTTTTGTCAAACCATACTCTACAAAAAATTTAAAAATCCATAAGGTATATATCTCTCAATGGGAAACTTAGCAAATTCAATTTCATTCATCAAAGGGGAGACTAAGAGGTGATATGGTCAGGGTGTGGAAGTATTTTAGTAGGGACCAGATTTCTGATACGAGTAGGTGAAGACATGATAAGGTCTAAAGGCCAGAAATAAGCTAAACAAATTAGACTGAAAATGAATTAACAGTGAAGATAATGAACAACGAGAACAGTTTATCTAAAGATGTATGTGAACTGTTCATCATCAACAGACTTCAAATTGAGAGGCACGTTTTCCTCGGCCAGAAGTTAAGTGCAGGATGTAAAAATCATTGCAAAGCTCTGTGGCCTGGGTTGTACAAGAGGTCAATGCACGCCATTATATTGGTTTCTCCTGAAAACAATTAATCTCTCTATACTTTAATTAAACCTAAAGAATGTGCCTTCCAGGAATATGCCTTGATAGCTGTGCTACTGAAACATATTAAGTGTCCTCATTCCTCCGAAAGCATGAAAATTATAACTCTCCTTGAAGACCAGTGGGTGTGGAAGGTAACAGTTCAAAAGGAGCACTGCTTCCTCTCAGGGAAGTCCTTAGCAAACTCTCCCATCTCTGGATCCATGTGGGAATTTTTAATCCCCACTGCATGCCCGCATACGAGAATCAACTCTCCAGTGCCGTCTTCCAAATACAGTAGTCATTATTTACTAATGTAAGAAAGCACAAGTCCTCCACAGAGAAAACACAATGTTATAAGTGGCAGCCATTTTCCAAGATCTAATGGAAACAACGTGAATGCAATGTACATACCGATCGACTTAAAAAGGTGTTCACACTTACGAAGTTTGTGGCACAGGGGGACCCATCAATGCCATGACCATTTTGGTATAAGCTGTACCACACAGCTAAAAATTCAGAGAAAAATCTCTAATGGTTTTCTTAACCTCGTTCTCCCTCTAACTTGAGAAACATGTTTGTTTAGACATTAAAAAAATTCAACACTTTAAAGAGTCAAATTCTCTTAAATTTTTGGTAAGTTCTTTTGTTTCTACACAGGACCTTTACTTTGAAATTATTTTTGCTGTGATTACACGATGGCAACATGATGGCAATATTTTTTCCATCAGTTAAAAGGTTTTAATGGATAACATTTCAAGAAGCTGTCGAGAGGCACTACTTAAATATAAGATTTTTGAGCCATTTATGCTATTGCAAATTTCAATAGCACATACAAAATAAATCTCACTTAATGCAGTAAGTGCTTATGGAAAAGTGTTTACTAAAATCCTCTTTATGTAACTGTCTTTTTCATCAACTGAATAGCTTTGGTAATGCATCAGCAAACACTATCCTGAAAAGCAGTTGGGGGGGTTTGTTCTCTTTTAATGATTTTATTTCTAATCTATCACTCTGCAAATGCAAATGCTCGTTGTTCAAGAGCGTTCTCTTACTGGCCCAGAAAGAGTGTAGGTGGTCACACGTCAGGATACACGGCGTTTGAACTTACTCATCTACGTGGTTAGAACGCCACATGCTTGCACCCGTTTGGAATGCCAGACTCATTTTTGGCTGAAGTCAAGAGAAATTCTTCTATGGACATGAATAAAATACATACTGTATTGCTGCTTATCGAAACACAGAGGAAGGCTGCAACTTCCCACTGATTACGTGTCTGAATGAAGAAGCCTTTTCAGTATCTCCACTGAGATGATCTTGTCTGATGTGTTTGTGGTTGTATGTATAAAAAAATTACAGCTTTTAAACACTGTCATGTGAATTGTCTTTATCAGGGTCATCAACAGGAACAATAAATATGTTTGGTCTTAGCCTATTCTAGCTAGACTTTGATATGGCTGTTTTCACTCTAGGCATCATATAAATACTGTAAGCATGCCACAGATTTTTGTCAATAATACTGTCAACCAAATTCTACATATTAACAAACAGATTTGGTGGAAAATGTGGTAAAAATGTTTGTATACTAAAGAAATTTAAAACATTAATCAGAGGTTGTAAATACTTGTTCACAAATAAATTACACATAATCTGAAAATATCATCATATTGCATATCTGTTGTTCTTTATAGAGTCCCAATGTCCTATTTATGTATAGACAGACCTTCCATGGGAGTATATTTTTGCTGACTTTATCCTCATATTAAATCCAAATTGATTTTTCACTGAATCATTCAATCACAATTAGTTTCCTATTTGTTTATCATTTAAGCTAAGTTTACTTTGCACACCCAAACAGATCTAAAGTACATAATAAAGCAAATTTTAGATAGGTATAATAGTAATTTTGTATGTGATATTAAGACTTCCAAAAGCAAGTGTCTGTTTACCTCCCAGTGAATCTAAGGAAAAAAAAATAGTCAAGTCACTTGAGATAACGTTTGACTGCCAAGAACAAAGCAGTCGGTTAGGATCTGAAATAAAATGTGATCGTTACTTATGAACAGTGACTATAATATTCAAAATCAGAAATTATAACTGCTAAACTCACAGTCACGTGTGCTTTTGAAGTGGAAAAGCAGGCAAATGCCACACATTGGTGCCTTTTAGCACATTTTTACTGCTCATATAATTCCATGGGGTTAAACACAGCAGCACTCAGCCCAGATTCAACAAGTACTTATACACAATTTTAGTTTTCAGATGATGATATCAAACACATACTCCGTGTTTTCCTGAGTGGAATTCTTAGTAGCTAACGTGTTTTGGTTTTCCCCATTTATTTATTATTGACTAAATAGCTTACTCTTGCTCAATGCAAAAATACAAGAAAATAAAAAACAGTCTCTATAAAAGTCTTCTGTGCAGCTCTTGAGTTCAAAGCAAATTTTCCAGCTGAGTTATAAAGTCCTGAAATGAATTTTTGCTGAAAATGTTAACAAGCCTTTAGCTAGTTGGTGGTGCTAGTGGTGCTAGTGGGTGTTGCTAAAATAAATAGAAATCTCTGTCAGTGCCAGAAAAGCAGCCCATCATTAGAGGCACTTTTCTAGAAGGCTTTTTATTATATCTGGGTGATAATAATCTTCCCACCAGTGGGCATGCTGGTTTTTGGCACATACCAAGCTTGTCAGAATCATTTTACACATTCCAAACAGCAGGCTGAATAGACAATAACAAAACAGAAAAGAAACTTTCTCAACATGATGCATATCTTTTTTCTCAGGAGTTGCTATTGCCTCTTTAGTGAGGAATCAAAGCAACCGTTTAACCGATCCACTATGCATATTAGAGTTATTGTCTTAAGTTACAGCAGGTATACCAGTGCTTCTGGTCCACCCTCAGCTCTGACAGAAGAGTGCAGAAGTAAGTCTCTGTGTGACAGTGGAAAACAGTTTTAAGCCGCTTTTCTTTCCAACTATATACCCACTATGGTCTTGGTGCTTAGCAGACCCTAAAACAGGCTGCTACAGCTCTTTGTATCTCCAGAAAGCTATTAGGGAAGACCAGGTTCATCATAACATCAGGATACATTAGCTAACAGTCTCCTAGCACAGACCTTTACAAATTCAGTCTTGCAGAGGAAAACAGCACAGGACACAGCTATTCTGAATCACCCACACAAATTGTCCTTTCCAGCAAAAATCAGCAGTTGCCATGTGTGCCATTCTCAGTGTCAAAATAAGGAGAATTGCTACCCAGTTTTCCCAGAGCAGCCAAAACCTTACTTTTGAAAACACTTCAACACCATATCAAAGCCAAAAGAGACACGAGAATAACATAAGGCAGTCATGGGAACTGTGACCTAATCCTGCAAATACCGAAAAAGATTGCTCACAGTAAAACGTATGAGCCTCCAAAGAGGTATTGGAAGGGTTGGATCATACTGGAAGCAAAATTAGGAGTGACACTGGACTTTACTGACCATATTTCCCACCATAGTTACTGCACACTGCCATGTTACCTCGCTTTTTGGGTGATGTTAAGAACAACATGTCAGACTGCAAGCGATAATAACGTGCTACACCCACAGAAAAAGGAGGAGATAAAGCAGGGGTGAAACCTGGCCTGCAGAACTTCCATCGCTGACAATTTTCCACTGGAGATGTAGAGACGACAACTTGTCTCTCATACTGGAGATAATTCCAGGGGATAGCAAATTAAAAACCAGCCAACCTGTTCTTATACTAAGTTTAGCACATTTGCTCTGGAAATGACTGAGAAATGACCAATACAGACCCTCACAGTGCTGTTGTCAATCACTTTTCAAAACATTTTCAAAATGGAACAAATCAACAGATAGCTGTAGTAAAATAACACAGAGACACCAAAAAGGATATATGTCACGGGTGTCGCATCTACGAAAAGAGTATCTGGCATATGGAAATGATGCATTTTGCAAATACATCCCCAGCTTACTGACTTTCCTGTACTAAAATGTACGGTATTCAGAAATGGTTAACTAATGCGTAAGATACTATCAAGGTGAATCTGATTTCAAAAATTACACATATAATTTCACAAAACTACACTTATAAATTAAATGTGTATATTCATTCACTGTTTCCTGAACTAATATCCCCCAAGGTATGTAACATGCTTCAGTTACACGATTTAACTGAAAAAAGTGCAACACTTGACAGAACTGGGTATTTTCTCCTTTCTTAATCACACGAAACTCAAGAACGTGTATTACGTCTGCTGAATGTGGCATCACCTTACAGTTTTTATACTGGTCTTTATTTACACACGTTTCTTCCCACAGTTGTCAATAACAGCTCTACCCAGACACTGAACCTTTTGAATGACCAGACACCTTCATGATTTCAGACCCAGCTCTTCAGGCAGCAGCACATGGATGAAACTTCAGTTCCACAACCCTGAGCCTGCCATGATCCTTTTTGAATGACCACCATCAAAAGTAAAACACATCAGCTAGCACTATCTGCCTTAACACGTAAGTGAAAGCAAATAATACAAAGGGCTAAGTTAAGGCTTTAGATTAAGATAATATTCCCTCCTTTCAAAGCTGAAAAACACTCCCTCAACTCCATATGGACAAGTATACTGTTGTTGATACCTTTCTTCCAGGCTTTCTGCCCACCCCTCAGAAATAATAGTATCTTGGGGGGAAAAAAAAAAAAAAGCTATACTAAGTCTTCTGAAACGTTTCCAAAACTATATACCTGCTTCACACTTTATATATCAAGATTTAGCTTGGAGCAAGTTTTTACTGCTAATTTATAAATCCTTGAAATACTGGTTTTAGAACAGAATGCTAATATAACTCTAACTATAGAAATGCTTGCAGGCACTGCTATAATGAAAGAAATAATTACATCAATAAAATTATACTGGTTTGACATTAACAGTTTGCCCAAACAAACAATTCTGAATGACTAACAAGCATTGTAAATATGACTGCTGTCATAAATCAAAGCTATCCATGACCAGGGTTCTTGCGGCTCTTTGGAACAATATAAAAAGAAAGTATCATTAGCAATATTAGGAATTTCATTAAGCTCACAATGATGAACTTTGTCTTCCTCTGAAAATTTCATCAACTATCATGCTTGGGAATAAATACAACATAAAAGACTTAACATCTCTTTGACTGATTGTAGTTATTTCTGAACGTAGGAAATTATCATAGCGTTATTATCTTTGCGGTAAAATTTTATCTAAACATTACATCATCCAGTTTCTCACATCTATTATTGCAGGTTTTTGTGATAGCAGTTTTCTATTTCTTAAAGATATTTTTCTCTTCATATTCTTTGAGGGATACAAAAATAATTGAACAACCTTGAGTAATTTTAGCATGTGAACATTTTCATAAAGTCATAAATATAGATTCAAAAGATAAGAGTCCAAAGATTCTTCTGTCCACATCCATTTAAAAAGCTGCCTTCCACTTTGATGTAGGATTTTCTTTTGTTTACCTGGTTTTAACTAGAAGCAAAAGGTCTTAAAGCTAAATCCACACTATCCCATCTTTAAATTTGCTGGAGCATGTCCCAGGAATGGGAATATACAAAATTCCTTATACATTTAGAAACTGATTTGCTGAGTGCAAGCTTGTAAACAAGTCTCAACATGGGTTAAATGGTCACCTTTCCCCATAAAACACGTGGCTACCAATAAGCTAGTGAGCTAAGAAAGCATTTCTTTTCCAGCTTTCCCTAAGAAAGCAAGCATCACATTAAAAAGAGTAGTAAATAAAATAAATCTCAAATCAAAAGCCAAATACATTTTCAAAAATACTTGCAGCTGCCCGTAACACCTGCCAAGCTAGGAGAATACCTTTCTGAGTGAAGAGAAGAGTTTGTAATGGAAATATGGCAATGTTTTGTGGACACTACCGAAGTGCTTTACAATATTTCTCTTGGTATGTTCCCAAATGTGTTGTATTGATGAGATGATGAGTTGTTATAAAGTCAAGTCTAAAAACATAATTAAATTCAAAAATATTTCCCAATAGTTTCTGAAGGATTCAATATTTTTCAGGCAGTTATTAGATTGGAAGCAAAATGTGTTTTTCATAATCTGGCCATTCTGCTATGGATTGCTCTGTAGTCCAGTGCACTTAATTTGTGTAATGCATAGCGATGATCTATGATATGTAGCATTGTCTCAAGCAGAACTAGTGAACTCTTTCTTTTTCATTTTGGATAGTGTATCCAGAGGGAAACATTTAAGTAAAATAAAGAGCTCTAGCATGCAAAGTATGTTGCTACTGTAAATTAATAAATTAAATTATATTGACAATTCTCCTTACCCTGATAAATATCTTCCTGATCTTCGCTATTATTACCTAACAGATCATTGCCACGCACAGCCATTAACATAGCTATCAAACCTAAATATTACCTCCTTTTGTTACAAGTATGTAAAATTTTCTGCCACTACAAGGCTAGCATAGCTTGAGCTAGAAAGACCAATGTATTGACACAGTAGATAACCATACATTGTTGAAAAGCTCAAAGGACAGCTTCAAAAAAGAGAAAAATTTCAAAACAGGTCTTATGTCAGGTAATCAATTACAGCACTGTCATACTAATGGCTACGGAAAAGCAGGGGAGCGGTGACAATAGGTGCATTCATCTTACTACTGCGGTGGAAAAGCTGCACCTGTATCCCTGTGCACTCTGTCTCCTGCTGTCCCCCGACAAGTGCATCCCATGACAGTGGATCTGATAGTGGGGACGTTACCTATCTGTCATCCCTTCTTCCTGAAAGGCACCTTGACTACAGCTAATGACTAAAGGAGAGCAAGCAACTACCTCCTCCCGCTAGCCACATACAGGTTTCTTTGTTATGATACTGAATTCACAGTGAAGTACTGAATAAATCCAAAGCTCTAATGGAAAAGATAAAGCGTCTTAAAACTCAGTTTTGCCAAGTATGTAGATATGTGTGTATATATACATGTGTGTGTATAAAATATGTTTGCACTCCCCTAACAGTTTTGTAGATCTTTGCAATCTTAATACGCTTACGGTAATTCATAGTAGCAGGACAGCTCTTGTTGCTAACAACCCTCATATCAATATGGCCAAAAATTACTGTGTAAAAAGGGAGGTTCCCCACACCCTTTTGATTTTCCGGTATTCATGGGACTACTACGGTTAAAGGGTCTTTACACCTGTTTGCTGTCAGAGACTGTAAACAGATTTTTCAGGATTATGCCTTGTTTCACTTTGTCTGTGCCTAAAATGTAGGGGTATCATGAAAGCCTTCCATCCTAGTATGGGTTCACAGTCTGAAAAAGACTTTGAAGCAAAACAGCAACCAGATCTGCCTTGGGCTGGCAACACTGTAAAGAGTCACAGTCAGCTGAAAAATCTGGGCCTTGATAATTAATCCTGTTGTCTTTGATAAGAAAGGAGGCAACGCCTCCACAGGTATTCTTTTTCAGTGAAGGCCATTGCTAAGTTTTTCTGTAATTTTGAGATGCCTTTGTAGCAATTATTGTAATGTGAATAATATGATAAGTTTTGACAAGATTTGGGAAATTTAATCCTCTCTTCTTTGTGAACTTTTTAAAGTAATAGTTCTTTTGTTATGCTGTTGCAATCCCATAAAATTTTACTGACAAGTTATTTATTACAGAGAAGTTTAGCTTGGGGATTTCTATTGGCACGGGGTTTACAAATTGAGATGAGACAAGGGAGAATGTTCATTTTCATGATAGTGTCTTTTCCCCATAATGATAATGATAATAATAATTTGTCGCATCTGTCTAAACCTAATTTAACAGTGTTTATGAGCAGTTGAAGGCAGATTTTAATTAAGTCTTGTAGTTGCATTGGTATGTATTTTAGTCCCTCCAGGGATCATTTAAAATTCCAATTTTCGATATAGGGTATGTAACCACTACATCGTGTAGGAAGCAACCTGGGCTTGAAGCAGTTAATTTTGCATCTAGATGTGGATCTATCAGCCAATTAAAACAAATATTTCTAGAAGGGCAGAGGTTCACTGTTCACTGTTCACCATATTCATATCCCAGAAGCTGGTTTAATCTGCCAAGAGTCAAATATCCAAGGTAAAATGTGAACAAGTAGAACATTTTTATGCTGTTTCCATTTTAACAAGGAAATTATTTCATAGAGCCCTATTAAAATACATTTTAAGCAGATCCTTTTTTTAAAATCCATTGAAGCTCTTTACCCAAAATTTAATGTTACAATATTTCTCGTAGTCCTTGCAACCTTCAGCTGTAATCCTAACAGTATAGGCTGTATCCTTACAATACAGAGCAAATCTACTAGATTAAACTACTTGAAAGTAAGGCACTTACGTTAAAAATAAGAGTTTTAGCTTTTGAAGGAAATTCCTGAACTTTAGACTGCCTAGGCCAGCGTTTTGATATAAAGGGCACCCTCAAAACTGATATGACATTTCTACTGTCCAACCTGCTCACTCAAGCTTACAATGAGTCTCTATCTTTGCACTTTCATCAATGACAATTTAAAAACTGCTGACTCTGTTGGTCACATTTTACCTCTGTAAAGGACATATGTACTGGTTGTTCAACTTTCACATTTTAAAAAGGACAATTATTACAGATGTAAAGAATTTAGCTTTAGGCCTTGAATTTGTACTCAGGGAAATCTCTACTGAAGTGACCTGAGCTTTATTCACAGTAAAGTTTCATGCGGGCACTCCACAAATTCTAGCAAAAGCCACACATTCCATACAAAACCCATGAACTTACTGTTTAGGCATGCATTTTTGTCAATCCCAATAGTTAGGGGGTTTTTTTAATATTTACAAGTACAATAAGTGTATACGTATAATTTAATTTTAATAATATCAGAGATCACACAGCCTACGGAGATAAGAGTAGCTTGCAACTTTTATAAAATTAAAAATAATGCTTTTCAGAAATTATTCAGGAACACTGAGTGTGATCATCTAATCTAACCTTACCTGTGTAAAAATAAATTTGATGTTTGGTCCAAACCAGTCACCTACATTGGTTCTGCAATCAATAGAGACACTTGTGCCACTGCAATGGATGTCTCATCCCAACTAAAATAAATGCACATGTGGGATAGGTTGGCCTTTTAGGTACTTCTACAAATCTTCTGACTTTCTATGAAGTCTCTGAAGTCAAGTTAGACTGGGCAGTCAAGTTAGACTAGGTTTCACTGCCTTTGGAAGTCAAAAGGAGCCAGTGGGTTCTTACCGAATGCACTCAGCACCCCTCAGCATGAAACCCATGTGTCGCTAAAGTAGTGCCTTGAAATGGATAACTACTACTCAGGAACTTTGTTTATTTCTGTCACAATTTGTAATGTAAATAACAAAAACATGCGAGCCCAAAAAGAACTCTCTCCCATACAGGTTTGCTTATACACAACATAAGGTCCACAACAGCTGCTGAGGCTCAGGTTGCTAACTCTCTGACATTACATTTCCATTAAAGGAGGAGTCATCCTGCTATGGAAATGGTAATACATTATTCCTTTTGAAATCAGTAGGAACTTTGCTATTGACCTGATCAAGAGTCAGATACCTCCCTTCCACTATTCCAACGTCCTTTCATATGCCTGTTTACCTGTGCATGCACACCCTTTAAGAACATACAAAACATGGAAAGTTGGCGCTATCAATTCAATTAAATAAAGTACTTAAGCATAGATGTAATGACAGCTAAATGCTTTCTTTCAAGTTTTTTTCATTTGCTTATTTTGCTGCACTCAATTTAATACATAGGAATACTGTCATGGAACAAGATGCCTAATTAGTGTGCAAGTATAAAAATTATTTAAAAATGAAAAGGTTTTACTCCCAGTCCCTAGTTCTACCAGAAAAACAGATGGGCCTCTTTCTTTCATACTTACTTTTTTTTTTTTTTTTTTTTTTTTTAATAAAAAAGCACTAAAAGTAACCTGAGAACTAGAGACTGTAAATGCTGACTACTTCAGCGTTAGGTATATTGGTTTGGAAGAGTTAAAACAGAATTTAAAAATTCACAAAGAAAAATGATACAACAGGGACAAAGCAACATGAGTTTTATAATTGTATAGTGTGTTGTTTTGTACTACTAGACCATTTTAAGGATGCCAAACAAAACACGGACTAAGGAGAACCTGTGGACACAATCTATGTGGATCTTTCAAAAGCTTTTAACATCATCTCTTTTATGAGACTATTATGAAAACCAGTACACATGGGTAAGTAAAGTGTTATCATGCACTGAAGACTGGATATAACCCCCAAATACTGCCAATAAATATTCAGAATTATTAACATTAATTATTAATTTTTGAGGGCCTTCAAAACTTTCATACAAGGATTGTTGTTAACGCTTGTGTCCGGCACAGTGAGGTCACAAGACTAGACAGAATGAACCAGTGGATCATTGCAGCAGTTACGACAATACAAAACATGGGAGTCAAAGACTACAGTAATTACTAAATAGTATTACAGTATCTGGTAATTTTATATGCAGCAGACTGATCATTTCCATTTAGAATACAGACCCCCATATATGCAAAGATTTACTACAATAGACGAGGAAAAATTAAATGTTCCATAATTGATAATAAAGACAGTATATTTATTATGTTACTATATAAGGCATGCCCCACTCACAACTAGTCACTGAAGGTTACTTTTAAAAAAAAAATCTGAAGAATGGGCATTCCTACTAAGGTAGTTTAAAACCTAAATAGTTAAATGTGTTAAACTATTGGACATAGTGCCAAGGCTTTTATTGTTTTTTAATAACTCTACTGTTTTCTTAGCAGATTATGCAGAACCAGTTATAGTTATGAGACCAATTTAATCACCGAAAACAACAAATGATGACTTGAGTATAATACTACTGTGGTTAATTTTGTCCCGTTTATAAGTTACAGTATAATTCCAACAGTGTAGTCCTCCAGTAGTTGTTATACACAGCACTTTTGCCGTAGAAGGATAGTGGAAAAACATGATAACTACTTAACTTAAAAAAAAAAAAAAAAAGGTGTATATTCTGTAAACATTTCTCCAGACCACTGATAATACAGTTTCTCTTTTGTATTTTTATATTCTGGGTTAGAAACCAAGTGAATTTTCTATAAAGGTTTCCTTATCACATCATCAACAACAACTGTTGTATGTCCCATTCCAACACATGGAAAGACCACAAATTTGCAAAGCAGTCCTCCCCGATTCTCTTGTGACAGGAGATCTATGAAAGTCTTGCTATGATAGTCCCAACCCTGAAAATTACATGTAGTTGTCTGAGGGTAGTACTGAAACAGGTTAGCACTGCAGAGACAGATGTCCACAAAAATTCCCAAGCACAACTTGCCAACAGCAATGCCACATGGCCTAAAAGATTAGATAAAATTTATGAACACACTCTGCAGCAGGACAAATTTGGGGTCATTTTATTTCCTGTTATTTTTCAGGATTACTAAGACACAAACTGGAAGAATTTCAGAGAAGGGCAGTAAGGGTGACCAAAGGCATGTAACAACCATCACTAAGCATGCTAAGACTTTTCTACATAAAGAGGGAGAAAAAAAAGAAGAAGGAAAAAATAAAATAATAACTGAGAGGCACTGCTACCACAGAGGTCTATAAAATCTTGACAAGCATGTGGAGATTGGGTAGGGAGCAGCAGCTTATTGCTTCTTCCAATAAAGGACCTAAGGAGCAGCAACTGAAGCTAATGAATTTCAAAGTGATTAAAGAAGGCAATTGTTCATATATCATTAAACTGCAGAACTCCCTTCTTGTCCTGGTTTTGGCTGACACAGAGTTAATTTTCTTCCTAGTAGCTGGTATAGTGCTGTGTTTTGGATTTAGTATGAGAAGAATGTTGATAACACACTGATGTTTTAGTTGGTGCTAAGTAGTGCTTCGAAAGTCAAGGACTTTTCAGCTTCCCATGCTCTGCCAGGTGCAGAAGAAGCTGGGAGGGAGCATAGCCAGGACAGCTGACCCAAGTGGCCAAAGGGGTATTCCATACCATATGATTCCATACCATATAAACTGGGGGGGAGTTGGCCAGGGGGCAGCAACCACTGCTCAGGGACAGGCTGGGCATCGGTCAGCGGCTGGTCAGCAATTGCATTGTGCATCACTTGTTTTGTATATTCTTTTATCATTATTATTATTATTATTTTCTCTTCCTTTACTGTCCTACTAAACTGTTTTTATCTCAACCCATGGGTTTTACTTTTTTTTTGCCCAATTCTCTCCCCATCCCACTGGGTGGGGTGAGGGGGAGGATGAGCAAATGGCTGTGTGGTGCTCAGCTGCCAACTGGGGTTAAACCACAACACTTCTGCAAGATGTAACTGCAAGAAGTTCACATGGGTTCAAAGCAAGGTTAGACAGCCTAATGAAGGAGAAACCCATTTCAAATTTACTCAAAGAAATACACAGAAATACACTTCCAATCTCCTTGAGATGCAAATTGTCAGATTCCGGGAAAGTACTGCTCTTTACTTATCCCAAGTTTCCTTAGATTATCTGTTTTTAACAACTGCTGGAGAAGGGATTCTGAGCTACAAACCTTTGATCTAACCCAGTACAGCTGTTCTTACAGGGCATATGAAAATGCAGACATTAGCAAAGCATCATTGCAGTTTTAGTCTCATGAATAACACCAAGCAGCACCACTCACCATACATAAATCACAATCCTCCACAGCACATCCAGTTTAACAGTGAATCACATTACATATTACCCACTTGCACAACACATGGACTCTCAGCTGGTGTATATGATCTGAGTCTCAGCAACTATCCCACTTACTTATCTTTAAAACCTTGATACAGAGCAATATAGTTGTCCTTATATTGTTATAATCTTTATTCAAACTCATTTGAAGCCAAAATCAATTGACCCATAGTAGCAAGTTTACATAATTTCCATCAAGAAAAAATTACAGCCCTTCACTGAAGCAACCTAATTTTGCAGCAGAACAAAAACTAAAATGTCACCAGTTTACAGAGTTTATCTGTTGTGGACAACCTTCTGTTGTGAATTTAATTAAACATAACGATGGATTGGAAATGTTATTTTGAATTTATTTCAAATGTAGAGATTATGCATTGAATGCCATTAAAGCCTATTTCTAAAACCTGCTGGCCATTTTTTAAAGTCCACAAAGTGCAGCTCCTCCATAATCATTAGTTCCAGCACAATCTGACCTCACAGCCTGTCCTTTGCAGGTGACAATAAACACACAATATCGCTTTCATGGGAGCCTGGCTCTAATGCAAAGGCATGCATTTTCGAATACTGTATAATTTTAACAGTTTAATATTAAAGAGAGTAGAAAATAAAACTTTTAAGAATATGCTTCCTGATAGCTGCAGATAACAACTTTGTAATGCAATTCTGCAGGAATTCAAACTTGAACTGAAATACTTCAGCCAAGTGCCGCAGAAAAAAATATTTCATATCAGTTCCCTGTCCCCTTGTGATTCAGCCTGAAGCAGAGCTATAGCACAGTACTGAGAGATAAACCACATAGCTTACGGTTCCAATGAGACGAACAATAATACACTAGAATCAGATTTATTGTGCCATATCGGAAGTCAAATAAAAAGCAAAATCAAGTACCCAACAATATGTATTAATATTCTATTGGTAGTTTAAGATATACTACTTATACTGTTAGACTACAAAAGAGAGTCCCTTGCATAAGAGTTAGAATTTGCACCCTGATGTCCCAAGTAAATTCTGTGTTAAACAGCGAGCAATATATTTCATCAAAATTATCCTTGCAGTTACAGTGGATAAAACACATTAATTATTATTCTAAACTATTATCTAATGTACTTGTTAAAGACATATATATCCTACCCAAAAGAAACAACAGCACATCAGTGTTGGATGAAGTGATATAAGCAAAATCCTGCTGTTCTCAAAATATATTTTAAGTGTTTTAAAATCTTCCACGTTAAAAAAACAAGTTTTATTTACTGAGGATTGCATTTTGCAGTCTTGTTTTAAAATACAGCCTCAAAGACTATTGTAATACATCAAACAAGTAAAGGCACTTTTCTAATGAAAAATAATGCAAATGCTATGCTTTTGCTTGTATTCCCATTGCCTTATTTTTTTGTTATTCCGCATACAAAGATTAAAATACAAAATCTTGTCTAAGTAACAGGAGCAAACATGTAAATAACTAAAAATGGTCAGTTACCAAGGAAACTAAAGACAACAGAGTGAAAAGGCTCTAAGAATTCTTATTTTCAAAAGTATTTTTAAAAAAGCAGTACAGCATTTAAAGTAATATTCAACTGTAAATAATATCATGGATCAAATATATTGTTACCTGGACCAACTAATACTAAATAAACTTTTTTCTCTTTTCAAACAGATCTGCCTATCCCAATTTTCTTTCAGTATCCACCCAGTGCTTCCTTTGAATCTGTCCAAACCATTCTCTCCCAGGCTATTCCCATTTCTGACACCAAATCAGAGTTACAGAGAAACAGAGAAAGCTGAGGAGCTCACCCTCTGCTCTAAGGCTGGGTCAAATCTATCTGTGCATTTTGTTATTGCCACAGCAAGTATACTCGCCTGCATGGACCACTGGTCTGAACCAGTATGGCCATTTTTACATTCCCTGCAGCCTGAAATGTCATCTGCTTGCTTGCACCTAACATATATTTTAATAATCACTTAAGAGGCACAATATAGAGATTTTTCTATGGTGAAACTCCTCAATCTTTAAGTTTTTTTAACATTATTGATCAAATTTTCCAGGTACTTCCTTTGCTTTCTTTTCTGTGCTCTTTCACAGTAGTCATCAAGATCTTATTTCTTCTCCCTCTGCTCTCCATGGCATTCCATCAGTGCTTGCTTCTTCTCTACCTCTTTCCTATGTGAGCTGATCAATCAACCCTAAGCCTATAACAACAGATCTCTCTATTTCCCACTTGTCTCTTCCTCCAGGCCCAAATCTCGGATGGTTTCTTGAAAACTTATTACACATAATAGCATTAATATTCACCAAGGTTTTAAATTTAAAAAAAAAAAATCATCTTCCAAACATTTGGCTCATCATCTGGCTATAATCTTTAAATCTGCATTCCTCCTAGAGTCATACTTGTTTAAAAAACAATAGTTTCCTTCAAATTTCATACAATATTCCGTTCTTCTCTGTCCAAATTATTAAATGTATTTTCAATCTATCAGCCATGCTGGTTTTTTTCCCCAAAGTCCCATGGCTTGATTGTTTGTTTGCCTATTAATCAATTCTCTAGTCATTCTACAAATTCCAAAGAGACAACCTTAATTTTGAGCACAATAATGTTTACGCTTATACTTGTTTCAATACATTTCAGTGAACAAAAAAAAGGTAAGTCCCCATGAATCATTGCAGTGTATCTATCCCTCTGAATTTTACAGGAAACTGCTTACTGTTTAATCAAATTTCATGCATTTGGAAAGAAAACTATTGCTCTCCAGAAGTATTTTTATGAGCTGGTACCAAAGGTTATCCCAAGGTAATCATCACTAGAATAATTAACATTAGGCTTGTCAAGCAAATTCAGTTGCATTCTTTACAAACACTATGTAAAATAGTTAATAAAGGAAAAAGGGTGTGTGCAATACAGTTTTGCTATTTTGTTTTGGGGGGTTGCATTTGCTTTGTTTAAATCATGCCTAAATACAGCTTGATAAATCTAAACATGGGCACTTAAGTAAATATGGTTCCTTTCAGAAGTGGTACATAAACACGAACTTATTAATTAAGGACACAGTACAAATACTTACATTTCTTAGCACAGGATAAAAGGCTTGTGTACATTATCAAATGAAAGGGAAATTCTAACTATGGAACTTTCATTAAAGCAAAATGCCAAAGAAACCCCCCCCCAACCCTCTGTAGGACTTTGAAAACTTACTTAATACTATTCTTCCCTTAAAGGGGGGGAAACTCACATTGATTTTTTTCACTTAAATAAAAGGAAAGCACTCTTTGTTCTCAAAATACAAACAAATGCAAAGCAATTGAATTACTGTTGCTCCCTAAATATTATGAATGCTGCTGTAAAAGTTTGAGTCCTCTGATTTGCACAAAGAGCATTAACGGCTTGTGCAGTACATAATTAAGCTAAATGTATGCTTCCCTCAGGTCAACAAAAAATAAACACCAAATTTCCAAGAGGAAATGCCCCTTGTCCCCTTTTTTTTAAAGATAGGAACTTCTACTTTATTTGCTTACTTTGTCAAATGGTATCCTCTACTTGTGAAAAGGTCATTGTTAAAGTTACAAATAAATCAGTAAGAAAATCCTTTTTCCGTAGTACTTAATATGTTCCTCTGCCTCAAATTATTGACAATTAAGATTTGAAGATTACAAGAGGAAAGAATAGGAAATTATTAATCAAAGTTCAAACAGGAATTTGAATTCTGTTTCATTCTTGATGTTCTCTTATACCTTAATCATGAGCAACGTCACATCCATGATATTCACAAGTAATGAAAAAGAGACTTGTACTGAACTCTCTATATACATATGATAAGCTTCATTTGCTTTCTTCAGCCACAGAACTCAGAACTGGCTTGCATGAGGTGTTTCTCAGTCTCCAATGTTTTTTCTCCCAACAGAGTTATCTCAAAGAATTAGAAGACCAATAAAGGTTTTAGAGTATATTAAGTTCTGCACAGAATTTTGAATAAGAAGCTTCTTACACTTGAAACTAAGTAATGGCTAGCAACTCCACGATAACAATACAGACAATTTTGTTCTGTTGTTATATTCTAGGGATATTTAATTCTGCATTGCAATTAGTACAGCTATTGCTTTATTAATTGTCCATAGTATCTGAAACAAATGATGAACAGACAATACAAGTTGACTACTTTTGTTTTACACCATTGCACACCATTACATTTCCTCCAAGTGATCCTAACCAATCAATACAGAAGAATCAATCAGAACATCTTGATGAACTCCACTAGACTGGTAATTAAGATGAACATACTAAGACTAATTATTGGGTAATTTAGTCAGGTGGAGAAAAAAAAACCCTATTTCATTTAAATTGCCATAAGCAGTTATGAAAGCTACTTTTAATGAAAAATAAAAATGTTTATAAATTAGGATAAAAATTTGTCAAAATCTGTGTGTTTTCTGTAAATATTTTTTTTTCACATGGCAAAGGGAGGAGCACTCAGATGATAGAAAAATAATATCAGAACCAATTTTTAGTTATCATCAGAAAAGTTTAAAACAGAAACATAACATCAGGCATCCAGTTAGCATAAAACAAGATAGCTTTGCTGAAGTCAACAGCACTACAGTATTGATTTGAGTTCAAAAGCTGCTCGACAAATTCTGTCTACATCCAGCATTCCTTAAAGTAAACACGAATTTGTATTTTCCTGATGGTGTTTTTTCCATCAGCAGAAAACCTCTGAAGTACCTGAAAAATAACATTTATTCATCATGAACTAGGAAAGCCCTGGAACACACAAAAAGCTTGTTCTGCCAGGAATCCAGCATGATGAAAGACATTGAATGGATCACCCCATTCAGCATTGAAACAAATTGTCATTCAGCCTGCAATTCATCCCCTAGAAGCCTATTACTGCACCATGTAAACAAATTAATTTTTTTTTCCTTAAGTAAACTGAAACACTCTGTCTCTCTTAGCCAGCTATGCCAGTTTCCCTTCTCAAATGCCCTCACTTAGTGAGCTCTTACACTGACTGTTGTGACTGTCAGTCCGTCTTAAACATCACTTGTGCAATATCTGAGCAAGAAACTAAGAATATGAATACACAGGACAATGTAATGCCTTGCAGAGATAGCATACAAGCTGGGAAAGGAGAAGGGTACAAAGGTAAGCATGACTTTCAAGTCCAAGGGTTGGTGAACATATACAAAAATACATAGAGGAGCCCACACTAAAAACCAAGTATGCCTACTGGAATCCCAAATCTTCTGCTGGTTAAACCTACAAGCAAAGGAGGAGGTTATAGTATGCCTGAACTGCATATTGCATTATCCAGAATTGACCTTATTATACTGTGGTGAATATAGGATGTAAAAATATAGACAATTTAAGACTAAGTTAAAACTTCAGCTCAATCGATATGATTTCATCCAAAAATTTCTGTCACTTATCCCACATGAAAATAAGACTCCTAGTAAACAGAAAGGCCAGAACAGTTCTTGCAGTTTTGTTGTTAGATCTACGCACCTCTCATTAAAATTTCCCATAAAAGAAAGCAGCCTCTTTTACTCTGAAATTGGCTGTAAACATTATTCCAACTTATTCTGAACACTTGCCTTGTGTAATTTTCACATGGGTAAGTATGCCATGCTGCATTAGTCAGCAAGCTTAGAAGGAAGCATATTTCTAATCTTCTCACAATGGGGACCCACTTTAACTGTACGTCAATAAAATGTTATACATAGCAATAACATTTACAAGCTAAATAAAAATATTTTTACATTTTATGCCATAGTATTTCTTAAATACATGTAGTTCAACACACTGGATTCCATATAGGCTTGTCAAACTTTTCCAGATTTTACCACTTCCGCAAAACTAGATGACAGGAAAAGTGATCAGATTAGTGCTGCCTCTATTAAAGGCTTTAAATGGTGCACATTCAAGAAACAAAATTACCATCTAGATCATAAAGAGTTTTCACATAAATCTGTTAAGTAAAGGACTGACAGAATTGCTCCCATACTGCCAGGTTAAAGGGAAGCAGCATTTAAAATGAAACAAATGCCTATCTACTTGGCATAGTTAATTTCACTTAAAATTAAAATATCAGAGAGCATATGCAAATTAAGGAGTATATTTTATTAAAAGTTTGCAAACTAAAATGAAAAAAAGTCCTAAAATTCATTATCTCTAGATGAAACAATAGTTTCATTTTTTGTATCTGTAAAATATTTCAGAAGTTTTACATTTTAAAAGTACTTTATGGAACTGCGAAGGACCTGATATTTTGAAGTGTTTTAAGTGAACCTGCAGCTACAAAGTTTTTTTAAAGACCTAGGTTTCTACTGACTACAGTGTCCCACCTGCTTTTTTCAGGATAAATTATTAATTGCCTAAATCATTACTTATAAGTAATTCCTTGGTATGATACTATTATATCTACATATAGACTGAGCCCCAAAATGGTGTGGCTTACATTTACATCAGGAAAATTCAGAATAAAAATTATCAGTCTAGCTGCGTTCAGGCAAAGTCAGCCCCAATACGTGTCTAGTAATGCCTGTACTTACAAACCTGGTACGCACCAGAGCCAGCAGTGGTCTCTTTTTGTTCCTTTGGGAACAGATGCAGAAATGTGGGAAGCTGACTTCATCACAGGATTGTATGTCCCTAGACCTACAAAATTAGAGAGGAGTAGTAATGAAATTATTAAATTAATAACTTTGTTCTGGGGGAGGTTGTTTTGTTTTAAGTCTGAAACATTTCTTCATCTAATTCTGTAAATAGACACACCTCTTATTATCTTTTGGGGGAAAATGTGTTAGTAGGATAGTTAACCTTTTAAAAATAATATTTGCAATAGTATCAGAAACAGATCATGCATTTAAATCTTCTGGAGGAGGCTGTTGTGAAGTAGTATAGACATACTCACACCATCCTGACAAAATGGCTTAGCTTTGTTTTAGAAGAATTATTGGGTGAGAGGTGTTAGTCCAGTCTCCATTCTGTAGGGACTCTGGCATTTCTGGCAACAAATTAGCTAAAACAGAAGGGACCAAATGTGATAATAGTAAAACAGTAAGAACCAGGTGATATCTTCACAGGACATTAGGGATTATGAGTCTGCAGAATCACATTGGGAACTAATATGTTGGACATGTTGGGGTTGGTGGTTTTGTTTTCAGTCTGTGTCTTCATCACCAAAAAGGAGATCGATGCATTCCTCACTACTGCAGCTCCACCCATGTTGAATAATCCAGCATAGCACATCTGAGCAAGACAGTCTGTGGCAACCTCACCTAAACTTTCTTAGATCAGTGAAGTCTCCAAGTCTTGTCTAGGAGATTTTCCACCATTTTACCCTCAGTTAAAGTTCTTCTTGCTTAATCATACTGGTTTATTAGCTTACAGAAGGCCTCAGTAAGTATATTAGAATGAAGATATGAAAATAACTGCTGTAAACCTATGTGCCTGCAATGAATTTGGAAAGCACCACTGCTTCCAAAGAAGGAAGATTTCCTTATTTTCTTTATAATCATTGTAATTTTGTTGCTATGTTTTCCAAAAAGCTGTGAATACTTCAGTATTTTTTTTTCTATTATTACAATACCGTTAGGGAAAAATTCTGATTCTGCATATAGGTACCTAATTTTTTTAAAAAAAGCCACCACCACTCCCCCAAAAAAAAGCAAGGGAAAAAAAAAAAAACCAACCCACACACCAATTTGAAAACATATAGAGGAGATATGTTTCCCAAAAACCTATTAAAAGAAAGGGTCAATCAAAAGCCAGCTAACCAAACCCTACTGGAATTCTCAGAGCTAATGACAATGTAGTCAAAAACCAGGAAGGTACACTGAGTAAACATTTCATGCAAGCTTAAATACTTACTCTCTTCCTTCAAATACATTCTTATAAGAATTTTTAAAAATTTTAGAAAACATTGTTCCAGTACAGAAAGATCAAAACCTGTTTACTCAGCTGTTGAGCATCATATGCTCTTAATAGTAGTCAGGATGGACTTTATTAATCAAACACGGAACTGAGCTAAAAATCCTTTCTTTCTAAACCATCTATACTGAGAATATCAAAGCAGGGTACAGGAGTTAGATGCTCATCCTACCTTTGTGCACCTAACACACAATGAAATTACGAGCTTGGTATGACCAACAGAAAAGGGAAGTGAGGAGAAAAATGCCAAACCGAGCTCTAAAAGCTTTCAGAACAAAGATTTTATTAATTTTATGGATGAGACTGATAACATTCACTTCAAAACATGGGTTTTAAAAATATATCTTAGCTTCTCCTTATCCAGTAGCTAAACAATAGCCCTTTTCACAGGTTCCTTTTCTTTTCATACTTAGTTTATTGCATGTACTCTGTTGCCTTTCAGCTTCTGAGAAATATTAGACATGTTTATGACTACACCTGGATAGATGTTGAGTCATACACTCCTTTTCCTATAAAAATACTACATTACCTAGTGCAAATGCAAAACACTTTATGCTATGTTTCCAAGTGACTGTTTCTACCTTTACTGTGGAATGGGTGTTTTTTCTTACAGTGACTAGTTAATGGAGAATAGGAGCTTCATGATTAATTTAATTTTAACCATAAAAGTAGGAGATTGTTACATAAGAATCACTAGACGGGAAATCATGCTTTTATAATTTTCACTTTGCCAGTATCAATCTGGAATTTCACTACGCATGTATTTTTCCTTTTACTCTCTGATCTCTACCCAAGCCCAGATGTGTAACATTTGTGTTCTCAGTGATCTTTACTTTGTGTATTTGTACAGCAACTAGCACAACAGAGGCTCCCAGGCACTGCTGTGATAAAAAATAAGTGAGTATTTTTCCTAGACAGTGTCCAGGAAATGACTGCATGCAGTGTTCAATCAAACAACAAAGTCTATTAGAACAGGATCAGAATCTCATTTATTAGGAACCGTGTGTCTAGACCATGGCTAGTCTGAACGGAAAGAAAAATACACATCACCTTATGATCAAGATCTGCTTAAGTTCATAGAACATGAACACACATTTTCTAGTGAACTAGTTTTGAAAATTATTCATCTGTGGTTTGATACCTAACAAGTTTTCTGCTCTTAGCATTTGTTGTGAGCTTACTTAAAAAAAAAAAAAAAAAAAACAAAAACCAAAAAAACCCCAAAACAACCTTTCTCAAAGCACATATATAACTTTTAATACTATAAAACACTTATAATGAATTACTTAATTCATTAACTTTATTATATTCATTATATTCATTAACTTTATATATCATATACACTCTCACTGTATTGAGTAATAAAAAAGACATAATTTGACAAGCTGCTTGATGTCATCTTTTTCTATTCCTATATTATACCTGCTTTAAAACATTAAGCATTTTCTGTACTATACAGTTTTTATCTAAGAATATATTCTCAATTACTTATGCTGCTACTCACATGACACAGGTCAAAGACCTGCATAGCCTCTCAAGCATAACGTCTGAGCTGAATTACGTAGAAAGTATCTTCCATTTATTTACTAAAATGTCACACTTTAATCACAGGTCAATGAAGAATAAAAACTTCTCATTAGAAATGAAATACCTATGAAAAGTATGTCTGCATTCTGATTGGTATATAATGGGAAAAATCAAAAAAGCGGGTGATTCTTATAATTATATGCTTTCCAGCCCTATGGTAGCTCACTCTTTATGAAATGTCAACCAATGCTACGGGGCAAAAACAGCAGAGAACATGAGGAATGGGTAATTTAAAATGAAAATCTGTGCTTCTGGCTTCACACTCTACATTAGAAGAGGTCTGGAGAATTATTGCTTTTGCAAATAAGAGATTTAAAATCCAAACTAGATCAGAAGCATGAATTTGTCTTTGTGATGAGGAAAGAATTTGTTGTCCATGTATTATGCACTTGTTCCTCTACATTACTGGTAGCCAGTAAAAAAAAAATTTTACAACATTTTACAGAAGCTAGAAAAATCTACTGTGAATTAATGCTCAGGCATAAAAAGGTGTATTAGAGGACATACAATAAAGTGTAATTTCATAGAGGAGTTTTGAGAAGTTATGTTTCTGATATATTCTGATCTTCCTTCCCCCGAACTCTGATGCAGCAGCAAGAAATGGGAAAACGAATGTATAATGAAGATAATATATTCCCATCTAAGAAGCAGGAGGTTTATTATTCTTCCAATACTTCTGTCAGTGAGGTATTAGAAAAAACAAAAGGACACAAAATAACAGAGACTTATTACTAACTAATCTATATTTTAATAAAACATGAAGAAATACACAAAATAAAATATTGCATACAAACAGATACAGAAAAGATTGTACCAGACTTTACTGGCCTTGTGTGATCTAATTTTTGTTTACAATAAGGAAATTACATTAATTGTTTCCGGGCTATAAACAATCAAAATGTTACAGGAGAAACTGCTGTTTCAAGTAAAATGATTATGAAACAACTCCAAAATCTTTACCAAAAAAAAAAAAAATCCATATTTTGTCCTACAAGAAAAACAAAGCACACAAATCATTTTAAATACTTAAACCTGAAGCCTTTTGTTAGGATGCAGTTGGGGCTACATTAATCCCTTCAACTAGGTAGACGATTTGTTCAAAAAACATTACTGGACAATAATGAAATGGATTGCTTGAACAACAGTTCAGAAAATAAAATAGCAGGCTCCAAGTTCAATTTGGAGCTGTAAATGGAATTATTAGGATTCATGCTCCCACATCACTCTGCCTACCAAGCCACTGACAGTATTTTCTCTGCTTCTCAGATACGCGAGAGCCTACATAGCTGAACAAAACTCAGTGCTGCTATGCCGTGGAAGGACCACCCACTTTGGGAATGTTAAGATATTTTGTTTGAACTACAACCTTATTAGACAAAAGACTGTTACCCTCATTCCCCTCATTCAAGAAAACTGTCACTGTAACAGAGCAGCTTTTACATCCACAAGTGCTTTTAATTTGTCTCAGCTGTATGTGATTGAGTCAGACAGGTAAAAGAGTCAGAGTTCACAGCAGTTATCTACATGGGAAAAAACCACAATACAGCAAAGCACCGAAGGCTCTGTTTCATTTAAGGCTATTTCTCCATTTAAAAAATCACAGCTATACAGATACTATGTGCCAGTGTCTTCACTCAAGTAGACATCAGGAATTTGGGCAGACTCTCTCTCCTCAGCAGTTGCCTTAGTGCCTACATCTGTAGATATAGCCTACATCTTTTCCAATGTGTAATTCAGTAAGAAAGTTCCCGCCGAACTGTGTGAGATAAATCTTTTTTTTAAAGACTCATATGTAGCAAAGTTGTCTTCTATTCCAGCTTCTCCTCCCTCTCTTTCTTATCAGTGACACTGTTCTGCATACTGCTGCTCAAGTTCCCCCCTTCTGAGATGAGGGTTGGATGCGGGGTCCAACACACCAGCCAAGAGGGTCCCTTCCCCTCCCACACCATTTGGGTCCTAATCTTAGGTTCTGCAAGATTATGAGATGCTCAGGCAAAAGATGAAGGCAGGGGAACTTTTGTCTACCTATTCCTCAGAAAATGAATGAATATTTTCTTTTCCCATTTGGACAAGGACTTTACCACAATTATTTGCATGTTGATCATGTCAAGATTAAATTTTTGTAAGATTTTCTATTATTGAGAAGCTGAAGGCAGTAAATGGGCTGTTGTGTTTTACAAAGGATAATTCTGTAATTTGTGACTATACCAGTAAGCTTTCTCATTTCAAGGTTAAAGTTTTATATGCTTATCTAAGGGATCCTTTTGTAGCTTATGTAACTAATACCCTAAGTTAAGAAGATCTGAGGCATGTAATAAGAATAAGCTGCTGAAAGAACAGTCTTTGTCTGGAGCCTCGACTTGTCAATCCTCTAAGCGTGCTGCAAAGCTCATCTGTTGCCATTCTCTGTTTGGGTTGTGAAAGTAAATATATTTATGGGCTCTGGTTACTCCAATTATGTTGTAATTATTGATGCACAGGAGAGGCATGCTAAATTCTAGATGAATGCAGACAGAAATAGTGGGAAAAAGTAGATATAAAAATACATTTTTGTGGTGTAGGTTTCTACACAGCAGTAGGCAAGAGGATTCATACCCTGTTTTCTAGAAACATAGCAGCAAGATCATTTTTCCACACAGCACAATTTTGCAAGCAGTGGAAGAAGGATTCCAGAAGCCGAAAGGCAATATCCACTAAACCACAATACCACTTTTGTAAAACCAGGTAAGCTCATTCACTACTTAAGCATTGGAACACTGTTTGGGGTGCCGTTATAGCAGATCTGTATCCAGACAGAGAAAGGGAAAGGGAATCAAAAGTAGAAATTTATGAACCTAAGAGGCTCTTGAATCTCTGGTGGGAAACATTTAAAGAAAATAAAACATTTTGCTGTTTTAATTTTAGTGCCTGGAGCATATGAAAGCATTGTATAGTGTTACTTCTTCCAGTATGTGGAACTGTAGTTGGATACAATTGAACAGTACGTATATATGAATCAAAAGAATTTTATGGGGCTAAGGATTAAGGACATTAGGATTTTGTATTTTTGATGTAAATTCTTTGCATGTTTCTGATTCATATTATTAACATATTAACATATTAGCAACAAATGTACTGCAGAAAGGATAAGATACTCTTATATTATAGAAAATGAAGAAGTTATTGTACCATTCAATGGTAAAAATGGAAAAATACTTACTACCATCTAGTTAAAAACCGCAAAAGATGCATTAACAGTAACTGCAGTATCATATGTATGAATACATCCCTAGGCCATAACCTTCTCAGAACATGATTCTTTTAACTTTTCTCTAGAGTGCCTAAACTGTTGGTATTATACAAGATACATGCATATATTTGTATTTGTCTGGTGTCAAAAAGGACTGAAATCCAACATCTCCCACTGAATTGCTCGAGAACTACACCACTCCTGTTTCTCTGAATATCAGATACATTCATGAGATACAGAGGAGTACAAGTATCTACTTAAGTGATTCTTAGACTTTTATTCTTTACAATTCCTTGCAACTTCAGGAATTTTGAACTCTATGACCTAGACGTCCAAGCAAAAAAGGCAATAGGACAAAGAAAAGGGAAAGCAAGTACTCTCGCCAGTAGTAAGCTCTTTCCCAGGTATCTTATGACTTATCCTAAAAGCTGAAATTAAATAGGAGGTACCTCTAAGGTCAGACAGTTCTTTTGGCTTTCCGAAGTTGTTTTACATCGGGTAAAGATGCAAGCTATAGAAAACCACAAGACATACATATAGATAAAAGTTTATTAGGTTTATTCTTTATCTCCTCCTTATTTAATTTTTCAACTCAGTTGTGTATGAGCTTAAATTCTGTGGACTCCTGTAAATGTCCCAAAGAAATGTCCCAAACACAGACCCTAGCCTCCAGGCATGGGGATTTCAAGAAAAAAAGAATGCAAAAAATAGCATTAATAACATCGAAATAATTTATTTTCCTATATTTTGCCTAGGTACTGTATGATATTCTGATGTCAAATGGTTTGACAAACCGTTCCAGAATGACTCACACAATCCTCTAACCAATCGTACAGTTACATTAAAAACCTTACATATTTTCTTCAGATAGCTGATAACTGAGCTTTTGTGGGTTGACTGACAACTGGACAAATGTTTTCCATTTGGTGTCCAGGAAAGACATGTCATTATTAAAACAATTTCATTCATGACAACTGCAGTATATTATAACTTTGATTCTTCATTCTTATTTTGATTTTGATGGTGGCTTTAAAGGAAATTCCATTTAGAAAAGTGAATGCAACTGCAACATCAGTTTCTACTTTTATCACCTTTCAACTGCTTCTGTTCAGTTCACAAATATCTGTCAGTCTCTGAGCTCTGACAGCATGATGGGCGTTTTCTGCTTACACATCATTATCAAATAAAAAAAGATCCTGCAGTGTACCCTTTCGTCACAGCAGGCTACGTTATATTCTCAATTACACTGCACAACTCACTGTAGTAATATTACACAGGAATATATCCTCCTCCTTCTCAAAAAGCTGACTTAAAACAGCAGTGATAGGAATAAAATCTATTTTTAAATGTATTTTGTAACTAAAAATGTTAGATATAATTAAATACACATAAGAAAATCTGTTAAGAGAACACCATTTACAAAGTCATCACACAGAGGGAAAAAAAGTACTTAATATCATAAATTCCAGGTAATCATTACTATTTACTGACCTTTTAAAAAAATAAGTGTTAATTGATGGTGATGGATGAGAATTTGTTCAAGAAACTAGGTGAACACATAGAAAGCTACCTCTTTGTGGTAAAATAATACATTAAATAAACATTACATATTTATTGTATTGGTTTATAAAGCAAAGTAAAAAATAAGTACCCTTACAGCCCAACTTTTTGCTGATTACTTTCTGGTATGCATCAGTGTAAGCCTACAAGTTTTTAATATGTTTGATCTTTTATTCTCAATACATGCAGCAACATGAAGGAAAGGAAAAGCAAGTGTAGGTTGCTTGTGCGCTTTTGAAGATGCATGCTTTTCAGTGTGCATCTCACAGCCCGTAATGAAGTTGTCTTTCTTAAAAGATGAAGCAATTGTTCACTTTACCCTGAGTGACCTCTGCTGGTAAAAATAACTTACAGACACACACGTTAAAACTCTCCACTAAAAGCATGTTTGTGGTTAAGTTATGTACATTCACGCACATGTACAGAAGCACACTCACACTTGTTTTTCTTTATATCAGGTAGTTGTATACATAAAATTAAGATGCTAGCATGCTCAGAGTTAGTGTACAAGAAGCATTGACTAAATTTGTTGAGGCACTCTGTTTATCTTTCTCCCAGAGTCTTTTAAAGAACTATACAGCTAGAACTTGGTTTAGAGGCAGCATATTTGAAGTAGCAGCTACTGAAAAATTAGTGGCATATGAAGTATAAGCCTGCAGTTTACTTTTACATATAGGTCTGGGGTAATACTGTGGTACAGAATAGTTTCTTCCATTCATCTTTCTGGAAGACACATTTGAATCTAGAATGCAGCCTTGTATATTTTGTGAGAGGTTTTTAGAGTTCATAATCAAATCTTATTTGACCATTATTTTTAGTAAATAGAAGTCAGTCTTAAGAGTGATCTCTGGTTTCACACATCCTTAATGGAGTATAACTAAAATTTATTTATTTGCAGTATATCAGAATGATACCATGAAAGGTTTCTGTTCAATGCATATCTCTAATTTAAGGAAAAGTGGTTAGAACCATGAGATCATTACAATTCAGAAAAACAAAAGACAACTTATATTCATTTGCAGTGTGATGTTTGCCTTATAAAAATATTCACATACTACTAGATTAGAAATGGCAAGAAAACACACCAAAGTACTAATTCAGAACAGGTACCCAAAGAGCCACCAGTTTTGGTATCTATCAGTAAATATTTCTGAAATAGCATGAAAAACACCTTTACAGAAGCAAAAGATGTTGCATGGTTTTGATACTGTAACTAATATCTAAACTCTGAGGTCTTCACAAAAGTGTCACAGTTGATGCAGTTGATGCACTCTAAAGAGTTTTGACCAAGAAAATTATTACAATTCATGACTGCTGATCACTGCAATATTCTATCTTATTTAACAATGTCCACGGAAAAAAAGAGAAACATATTAGGTCTCTGCTTCAGCAAATACTGAAATCTATTTATATGCAAATAAGCTATCCGTTATTAGAATGAGAAGAGACATAGGCATAAAGGAAGAAATAAATTATAACTAGAAACCCTTAATGAAATCTATTTCAAAACATAACATTTTACAAGAGCCCCCACTCATGTAATATTTGTTCAAGCCTAGAAGGGAATTGGCGAGTTCTGCACTTAGATGAGAACTGATACCACATTATTTCCCATGCCAATTTGTTATATAAAATGCATTTATCCTTCCTTAGGAACAACTTGATAATTGTAAATCTACTGTTTCCTTATAAAGAAGTGTATTCTCATGCTACAATGCAATTTTATGCTCGTTTTCCTACTGGCAATTTTAAATTATTTCCATATTTTGTTGAATTATGAACATAAGAATGTGGAAAAAGATCAAGATTGTACATTTTTATTCTAAGAATATGAATCTTCAAAGAATAAGGCAACCTCTAAGAAAACTTGATTTCATGGCTGAAAATCCCAACTTGGATCCAGTACCTGCTTTTTGTTTAAAAAACAACAAACAAAGAACCCCAAAACCCTTCCTGCCTATAAATAAGATGTCAATAGTCTAAAATCTGTTTCACTGAAATAAAAAATGTTAGATTACTCAACTGAAACATATAGTGAATACCACAAAGAAAAGCAGGAAATAATTTAATGCCAACCCACTACATTTAGAGTCTTGAATAGGTGAAGGTGAGCCCAGATGTCAAAAGTCTGAATACCGGTTCTTCTTACTCTTCCAAGCCCATTATTATTCTCCTTCCCAGAAGATGAGCCCATGTAAACTATACTTAAGGGCAGATAGGCATGGGAAGTTTGACACTGCACTGTGAGATCTTTGGAAAGACAAATTAAAAAAATTTTTTTTATTCCAGATTTTCAGCCAACTACCCCAAAATCCATTCTATGAATACATAATTTTAAATAAATCCTGCTTCTGTGGAATCCTGTTGAGTACCTTGGGAACCTCATTCAGCAGAACCAGAAAATTCCCCCCTCTACTACTTTTAGCCCCAGTTCCAAGACAAAAATACCTCAGTGTGCTGTAGCCAAAAAAGAGGCTTGCTGCATCTATGCGATGAAAATAAACTAAGCAGGATGTTATTAATATTTGCTTGACTTGAATCCCAACACAAGCACAGTAAAACAACTAGTGACAGTATGTAAGTATTCTGTAACATTGCTAATGGATAACCAGTAACAACAGATGAGCACTTTCTAATGCTGAGCAAATGCTTATAAAGTCCATATAAGTACACATGGTCAGAAGGAGACTTGTGGTGTCGTTGCAAAACGGGGAACAGGAAAACATATGCAAGCACTAAAACCTGCAACAAAGGCAGGGAATGTGTGTGCTGGAGCCAGAACAAGTCCCAGTCCCAAAAATAAGATGAGATGAATTGCCTGGACCAGATGAAATCCTCTGCCTTTTGTTCTGAAGAGGAAGTGAGAAGCATAAAACAACAACGATGAGTGCTGAAAAATGGGGAAGAGAAAGGTCGCTCTATCAAAGAGGGCTGGAGCCTGGCCCCCTCAGCCTCAGCAACTGAGACCAGTGCAGACCACAGCCACCAGCGCTAATGACACAGCATCCGCCCGTGGGACTGTACATGCACAGCTAATGTGGGATATGATCGTTAAGGACCATCTGTTTGAATACTTAGTGTTAATGATTGATAATGAGTAAGAGCTAACCATTAGCACAAATTGTGTTGCAAATGAATGTCAGTCAAGCAAAGAGGTGCTCTGAAGTTTGAAACTGGCCTGATTCATCCATCTTCCAAACATGCCCACCACAGTGACCTCTCACTCCTTAACTTATATACAGATATACACTTGTTTAGTTGCAACAGTGCACTCAAATATGGGGAATGATACCTACAATATGAAATTACTGAAAATTACTAGTCACGCTGCAACTAGAAGATCTGAACGTCAATGTTATTTCTGTGAAACTTTAAAAAGGGTTTTTTTAATGCAAGCAACACAAAGAATCTTCAATTTCATCCTCTTATTTAAGCATATATTTTTCTCTATGTCAATCCTTCACTTCCTAAATAAAATTGAATATTTAATAGATTTATTATATTGTAACTGAGCTTCTTCTGAATCTTGCTGAATTAGTAATTCCAGACATAATCTTATCCTGAATTACAGATTAGCTCTAGCAAAGGACAGCCAACTCAGTAGCTACTGTATTTTAAGAAGGACTTTAAGAAACATGGTTTCACTGTCAAATCTTATCATTTATGAATTCATAGTGATACCTCAAAAATGGGGCATTTGCCAATAATGCTTTCAGTCAAATTTTGAACTATCTCTACCTCTGCTTCCAGTATCAGTGGTACAAAAAGAATAAAAAGAACAAAAGAACAAGAAAATTTCCTTAATGGGTGTAATAAATTAAAATTACATCAGTAAGAAGCAATTATAGCATATTTAACTTCATAGCACTCATACTACTCAAGTCAATCTCTAAAATTATGTGTTAATTTCCATTCAAGTGATATTAAAAAAAACCCTAAAGGTTTCCCCCAACGCACCTCTTCTTTGACCTTTCATTGATCAAATTATCCTATATTCCCTCAAAACCTTTTGACTACAGTGACACTATTAGAAAGGCCATAGCTATTTAACTTGCTGCTATTGAAATCTGCCAACAATAGCATTCATAACATTACTAAAAGGATGCATTTTTTCGAAGACTGTGGTCTCTTTATGCCTGGAAATAATGTCATACATCCAAGTTGCTTAGAACCTACAAGCTGCTCGATACCAATTATTTTTTCAACACTAACTTTAAGCCATCCTTAAAGACATTCTCTCATAATCCAAAGAGCAAACTTTCTCCAAGATACATCCGACTTCTCCTGAAAAGTTATGCAAGATAATCCATCTTTCCACCCTTCAGGGCAGTAAGAATGCCACCACCAGTCTGTGTGCCAGCCTCCCAGTCCATGATGGCATCATGTCCTACCAGGAGTACTCATCAGAGCAAAACAAAATGTTCACAGTTCAGTCCAGAGATACACATTTCTGCTTAGCCCACAACAATCTTTTAAGAAATAACATTTAACAACCAACACATAATACACTGATACAATCTCAAAATATACTGCTCTTCTCATGAGACGTGCTGAAGAAGAGATTTAAAATAACTGCACCACCAAGCCTTTGATAAAGCTGTGGGACACATATGTTTCCACCATTTGCACCAGAAGCCTGTATTTATCACTGATTTCCACCATGAACTAAGTATTATACTTCCATCAAGCTAACTCTGGAATTTGTCTACACAAACATAATTTTCCTAGACACTGTGATGACCATCTAAAGGGTCAACTTCAAATTTGTCATATACAGAAAACCCACAAACACAACTTATTCCATTGAACCAGTCACCATTTAAAGTCAATCTCAAACAATCTTCAATACACAGCTACGTGCTCTCATATCACCACATTCACTCTGGAAAGAACACCTATGAGTCCCACCAAAATGGACCTTTATTGAAGAGCGATACTAGTCTAAGAAATACATTGATTTTTTTTAAAAAAACTATCAGTTAAAATGAAATAATTTTCTTTAATACTAAACCAAATTGCAAATCATGTAATCCCAGTTGTCACATACTACCCTACCAAGACATTTATACAACAAATCATTAAACCATTATGAACTACACTGGCAGAAAGAAATCATATCAGAATGGTGCCTCCTAGCCTTCAAATGCTCTCAAGCTTAACTAAACTCATCATTAGATGCAAATTCCCCAAAGTCTAGAAAGCACTAAATGAATCTAACTGTGATTGAGTGGGAAATGTAAATCTGCTAATACACTTCCAAAAAGTCATGATAAATACTCCCCAAAACAGAATAACCAAACACCCAAGATTTTAGTCTTGCATTTCCTGAAATGTAGTAGACTTAATCCAGTGCTAACCCATAGCTAAGCAAACAAACAAAAAACAAATTCCACAAATCAGAATGAACTAACTCAGATAAATCAATAAAACTTAAAAACATCAAGTAACACATGGGAGTATATTTTTATAGACCAAGTACTACTTTGATATCTCTCTCTCTCTTTCTCTAAAATCCTCTAAAAGATTAGAATTCCTTCCAAAAATGAAGCTAGAAACAAAAAATGATAACTCGGTTGCATACCAAACACCATAGACTCCATAGAGCGACTGCTGTTATGACATAACTCAATCTTCCTCTTCTCCATTAATTTCATATAATGTCTTCTTTTTCCCTAGTAAATAACCTTCATATCCCTTCTTTTTATCTCTTCCTCTTATCAAAATTCTCTCCCCTCCACAGGCGACAGCTACCTTTTCCTTTGAGATGATCTGATGCATATCCAATTACATTCAAAGCAATTGTCTGCACATTGGATTTTGCTTTGAAATTTGGTGCTTCTCTCAGACCTGAGGAAGGGCCTGTGTCCCATAGTCATTCTTTTACACTTGCAAGTACCTGTCAGAATCACAAAATAGCCATCAATTTAAAATACAGATTTTCTCAAATCTGAGCGCAGATTAGAAGCACTATCTTCAAACTTAAAGATACTTTTCAGTTTTTTCACTTGTTTGTTTCTGTGAGGGCTGTTTTATTTTCAAGCTTTATAATATTTTTCAAAGTGGAAAAAGAAATAAAAATGCATCTTTCCTTTAGGGAAAAATATCTAGTCACACTTGTATGATTTTAATGGGACTGCTATATGAAAATAGAAGAAAATTAAAAATTGTGAAAGACAACTCTAGGTTATACGAGAGAAAATTAACAGCTAAAATTTCACTTTGGTGCACAATGAGTGGATAATTGATGCTCAGGGGATCTCTACTATCTATGAAAACACACATCCTAATAGAAAGAAAATTAAACACTACACCTTTTTAAATAGTCCCAAAATATTAGCAACCCTCATAAAACTAAAAACCTGGGAAGAAAAACAAGATTCACAGTGTGCCCAGAAAGGTAAAAATTACATTTTATGCATATAAATGAAAATTTGGTTTCTCTGAAATTACAAAATGTCCTTGAATGTGTTTATTTGGATTACCTGCAGCATAAGATAACCAGTTCAAAAGTGAATGAAAAAAAAAAAAAGATTTCCTATGTGATTATCACATAGAACTATACTACTGAATACATCCTTTTAAAATTATAGAATCAAATTATAGAATCATTTTACATAAAATGCAAGATCATCAGAAGTCACTACATCACACACAGCACTGACACATGTACTGATAGTGAGAGTTGCATTGCTTTCATCAAGTGCCTTGAATTCATAGTCACAGTTGAAAATGGAGATAGGCTGCTATTTCTTTCCCCGCAAAGCAGTCTGTCAGGGCTTGAGTTTGGCATGTGTACCACAATGGTAAATTTATTTCATAAACTTTTGTGGACAGACTGCTCAAACACTGCAGAAAAAGGTGTGTATTTCACCTGTTCACTATGTGTATATACACAGTCCTTTAGTCCATTATTCTTACAGAACTATAACTTCTTTCTCAAATTACAGTAATCCTGCCAGATCTCCTTGAAGAACGACGCTTTCCGTTCCAGTTATACAATTACCTTTCTTCAGTGACATCTTTGATATTAGTATGTATAGAACCAAAAACACAGGTCAACTAAAAACATCGTTCTTGCCACTCACACCAACAATTTTTGATCCAGTTTGTCATCATTCCTTCATTCAATAGATGTACTTGAAATGCAGCCCCATTAAAGAAGCATTAATTAATGTAGCTCCATTAATAAGCATTTCTGAATGAAGCAATGTACCATCTTTTCCTATATCACATAGAAAGAATAATGCCTTTCATATCAGTTTCATTGACGGTTTTTGTCATTGTTTTTGTCAAAAGCACGGGCATTTAATCAAAATTTCACAAATAAATTGTGATTTCACAAATTACTCTCTAAAAAAGAGATTTATTTATTTAACATCAATTGACAATTTGCAGATTAAAATTTTACAAATACATACAATGACTTTATACCCATTTAGCACCAACCAGGATCACGTCTACTGTGGTTTTTTCTCATTCCACAGCTTCATCTAAATCACTGCTACTAACAAGGCTCAGCTGATTTGCTTTCACCTTTTAGGCAATGCTGTTTAACAAGCATGCCTCCTGCATGTTGCTGGCCAAAACCATTTATCTGCTATCATTCAGGAACACAGATGACCCATTATAGCTATCTTAGACACGGAGGTCTAGAAGTACATAAGAGGTAAGCTTGCAGGTAAAGAGGAAGGATGTTGCTGCAAGAGCAGTACCAATAAACTAGTCCAAATCCACTTAAAAATATTTAAAAAATAATTCTTCAAATAAGTAGAACTATTTTGTGTATATGCAAAAATGTTGCTATATTTATATAGTAAATACAGACAGTTAAATATTTATAATTCATAATATGAAATGTAATACTATTTAAGGCACTGTGATAGAGCTTTTACTACAGCACAACTGTTAGCATGCATGCCGATTTAAGAACCATACTTCAGAAAAGCAGCAAAGATTACTGTACTAAAGAATGAAACCATAATATTCCCTCTACTACCAACTTTTACAAAAGGCTAAGTTCACTCCAGAAAATATTACAAGAAAAAAAATTATCAGGAGAAATAAATGGCTTCAACAGGTCAGATCTTCAATACTTCATCCTTAAGCATATCAGTTTTTCTTTTTAGCATTAATTCAATGTCTGAATCCATTTTCAAGGCAAATTATGTCATCCCTGTTTTAGCAGGTCTTCTTAAGCATTTTCTTTAGTTTTCCTTATTAAATAATTCTTCACTCATCACAAAGTAGTTGAATACCCTCTCTGCAATGGTCACTGTCTTTTCTTCGTTCTTTCTCTTTTTTTTTTTTTTAATACTTTCATATAATAAGGGTAATTTTCTTTTAAGTCTGCAAAATGCAGCAGATTTAGGAAATAGTAATAACACATTATTACTCTAACATTGTTTCGTGTTCCTCCAGCTTCCAAGAATCAAATGACAATTAATCACTTCTAGCAACATTTAAAAAAAACAAAACTAAACTTAATTTTAAACTTTCAGAGTCAGGTAAATGAATATTGTGTTAACATCCTCAAATCTGATGCATATACAAACAGGAGTTTTGTATATTAATGTATATTAATCCCAAATTCATGCAAAAAAGTAAGAGGCTCAAGCATCTAACAGCTGACAAACTAAAGTCCAATCTATTATCCCTCAGATAGCAAATCTTTCTCTGTTGAAAGCAACAGGCCTCAAGGATTTTTGATAAGACACACATTTGTACATGTTAAAGTGCTATGCAATAATATATGAAGAAAAAAACCATACAGCTATATTGCACCCATGTGGTAACTCCAACCCTGGTTTGTAAGTCTCTCATCCCTAAATTATTCCATAATGCCAAAAAGAGTATTTTTTTAAGGCTGACACACCAAGAACAGATATAAAGCAATTTTTCTAAGAACAGCAACTTAGTAGGTTAATCATAACCCAAAAGGCATAAAGTCAGTTTTGTGCACTTTGATGACATAAAATCCCTACTGCAACTTGCACTAATATCTGGGCTGTTTTATTGTGCACGCTACCAAGTCTATCCAAGACCATTTTGGAACAGGAGATAAATGGAGCACAGAATTGCTCTGTTGTGACAAGACTCCTCTGATTTTCTTCTGCCTCATCTGTAAAATGTGATATTTACACAGGGGAATAGGCTTAGACCTTGCTAAATGAGAGTTATGAAATACAGAAGAGCTGCCATGAGAAATCAACGGAAACTACAGGGACAGAATGCAAAGCCTCTAGGCTGCCCCTAAACTAAACATGGCATTCTGATTAGGATAAATAATCACCATTGTTTCAAAAGCAAAGTTTAATTTCAGAGTTTAATTCCTCTTTTTTCCCTCCGTTCTGTTAGTTCTTCCTTAGAAGTCTATGCCACACAAGGTACAATCTGTTTGTCTGTCACCCACTTCAATCAGATTTTGAAAAGCAGGGCTTTGTCACTACAGAGTACTGTATTTCCTCCCAGAAATTCGATAAAACAATAAATCTGCTGAGGATGTGGTAACAGTAATATGCTGGGGAAACTTCACAACTGAGAGGGTGGGAAGCAGCAGGTGAAGGCAACTGCGCAAGACGCTTGCTCATTCCTCAGACTTTACTCAGCCCTTTTCTGCTGAGTGGTGGTGACTTCATATGCACAAAGCTAAAGAAATAAAGTGTATCTTAATAGTGAATAGAAATTAAGTCCAAATGTATGTTCAAGGGCACAGAAATGACCCTGGACTCACTGGCTATAAAAAAGGAGAAGAACTGAAAGGAGTGGGGCCCCAGGCCATAGCGCAGTATGCTCAGTTTCATCACTAAGTTAAATGATTTGCAAGGCGAATCTTACCGTACTGAGATTTTCATGATCCCATCCACAACCATGTCTAACAAAGTACAAAGCCGTATTTTCTCTAAGGAAAAGAAAAGGAAATGTTAGATAGATCCTTAAGGTAGAAAAATAATATGCTAGCTGTATTCAGCACTGAAAAAAGTTACATGGAAGACAATATTAAATTACTTCAGAGATATTCTTCAGAAGAAATAAAATATGATTAGAATAATAGTCTTTAATGAAATTAAAGTCAGCATCTCAAGGCTTACTGTCATATTTGGAGAAAAGTTAACACCATCTAACTTTTGCATAAGGACCTTAGAATAACATCTTTCTCTACTACGAGTTTCTCCACAGGAGTCTGCTGCTGTCGTCCTTCTTGTCTGTCTCGGTACACCTTAGCTCCAGGTATTATCATCAGACTCAATGATGCAGACTCGATTTCTATGTCTAGCCAATGAATAAAAAACTGCCTCTCTACACCAGACAGACATCTTCCTAAGAAAACGAAATTTTGGTCTCTCTCTAACATATTCTTACCGATAACTTTTGTCACCTCATGAAGACTTGTAAAGCCTAGCTTTTAGTCTCTGGAACACTTTCCAACAACACGTGTCCCTAAGAGGAATAAACACTTACTTTGATGCTCATTCTTTCTGATTCTCAAGTCCAAACTGTAAGTCTTGCAGATTCCTTCTTCATAATTAAATTAAGATGTGGCCTACCCATGAAGCAGTTCTTTCTCAGCTTATCAATCTGTCTTCATTACTATAAGTTTGACAAAGTTATTAATACATCTTAGCACACAAACTGCTTAAAAGGAGGAAATTCTTAGAAGAAGCTGAAGAAAAAGAATGTCGGCATAGAGCATAGTCTATCTGGGCACTGTTTCAAGTGCCTCATTAAGCAGTTAAAAGAAAATAAATCAAAGAGGTTATAATGCCAGGTTTTAGCTGCCTGTGGATGAACTCAGTTGAGGATGACATTTTGATAGCTGACTGTCAGGGAGAAGAGCAACGTGGAGAACATACATACACACTCACAGAGACACAGTAGAGGCCTATAAAACTATCCAAAACTGAATTTTGGAGGTGGAATCCGATGAGGTTTAAATCAAACATAAGAAAGATTAAGCAATTGCAAGGAGGCTGAGAAACAGTAAGTTAATTAGTACAGCACCAATTATTCCAATGACAATCTGCAGCTGAATTGATATAACCTCATTCAAAGCCCACTTAAATTGCATAGGAATCGTTCCGCAAGCTTTAAATCAGGCTGTCTGGAGACGGATTGAAAGAAAGATTAGGAAGAACCAGTGAAGTCAGTGCAGTTTTCATCTTTTACTTGTTGTATCTGCAAATTTCAGGTTTTGTTTGCTTAAAACTTCCAGAGTATTTACAAATTAAGAAATATTTAACTTGTATCTGCATACTTGTAAAGTACAAACTTCAAAGTAGCTTAAAAAACCAAAAGTATCTTAAAAAAAAGCCAAAAAACCACTGCAGTAATAATGAATGAAAAAAAAAATCCTCATTGTTATTGTATAAAGAAATGTAAAATTCAAAAACTATCCAGAAAATCTTAGCAATATTAGGACAATATGAAATTGCCTTAATAACAACTTTTATCCCATCAGCAGTTTAGTTATTATGTAAATTTGGAGTGGAGCCTTAACTATGAAACAAAATGGAAATTATCTTGCATACAAACAGACAGGATGCATATGAACCTAGATGGTAAGAATCAGTATATTCATATACAGTAATTAAAAAAAACTATATAGAAGAGAATAAACGTGATCAAAATAATGCTTCAAGAGCCTGGAAGCAAAGTATTTACAGATAAAGAATATTTGCCTCTTTTCAAAAAGAGTCAATGTGAGACTAGGAAGCCAAAAGACTTTTGTATCACTTTAGATCAAAGATTACAATACACATTTTTAAAAACTCTGCAGTGCTCTTGCTTTAGACAAAATTAGTAGGTGAAGGAAAAGCAAAACTATATATCTAAAGATGAAAACTACAAAACATCTACAAGAGTAATAGTTTTGAGCCGCTTTGATGTTTTCCCTTTTTAAGAAGCTTTGAGTAGATCAAGCACTCTTATGCTCTTACTGATTCTTTAGGCTAATACTTGACACAGGTGGTTTTCCTCATTTATAAATAAAGCAAAGGAAAATACCAGAAGGACACAAAGCAGGTTCTTAGATGTTTCCATGACAATATTCTTCTACCAGTAAGAGAGAACCAAACTACTTTAAAAGAAATTTAGAGATTCAGAAAGTTTATAAAACGTTAACTTCTCCTTTGGACATGAAACACAAAGTTTATCTGATGTTTGCCATAGCATGATTCTCACCAGAAAAAGTAGAATTTTCTTATTTGTTGTTCTCTGCTATTAAATCAGTATCTTTTTCCTCCATCCATTAACTCCAGAAATCTCAGTCTCAGGTTTGGATATTATATAATTTTTTTATATATATATATATATATATGTACACACACACACACCAAAAAATTCCAAAGTGTCATCAGATTTTCAGATTAAGAATTTTCAGATTAATCATATAGTTTACTAATATAAGAAATTGTTTCAAAAGCTGAAGCTGCTAATGGGATATGTAAAGGGGAAAAAAAAAATGAGCAAGGATTCTCTTCACTATTGTCAACCCTAAAGAATCATTAGTGGAACAAAGTATACATCCACTCAAAGTAAGGTTCTTTCAGCAGCAGAATTAGAACAAAGATCTGACATGTTAAGAAAAGTTAATGGTATGTTCCTGCTCATTATGTTAAAAGTGAAGACTAGAATTTAAATTTGAGATGTTTAAGACACAGTTCCATCTTCATTCCAAAATTCTGCCCTTGATAAAAATTTAATTCTATTCAAAGTAAAACTGTTTATTTCTAAAGGAAGGTTCCATAAAAAAATAAAATTAATCTCTGAATGGGGCTTTTAAAAGGAAAGTAGAATCAGTGTTCACATTTTCTTGACGCTTTTACTGCTCTCTGACTATATTTTGAAATTATTCCCTCCCGCCTTTCTATTTTACCGGCCAACACCTCAGATGTATGGAATCTTACTACTGAGTTAATAGAGCTTGGATTTCCCTTGCACATTTTAAGCAATGTAAGTATATGCTCTGCTACAGCTTCCCTGTTCCACCCCACTAAAGGCTGAGTTTGGATCTTTAGTGGTATATGTATTTAAACTAATCATTATTTTTTCATTTTCAAGCTGCATATACATTCTGGTAATGATCCCAAATCACAAAGAAATTAAAAAATATCTCCACATAACTGTGAAAGAACAATAGGGTAATATATAGTACCAATATTATAATCTAGTCTTTACAATGTAGTGTAGTAGTTTTCCAAAGGAATATTGTTCCTTCCTGTTTCAGCTCATGACTTCTGAAGAAGGAATGCTCTAGTCTGTATATCCAAAGACTAATAATGCATAAACTTTAGATTTTGACTCTTCTTAGTGACACTGGATGACCACAAAGCTCTCTGCCTCACCATGTCTGAACAATTCAAAAAGGAAGTTACATCTCCGCAGAATACTTTTACCAGGATGACTGTCTCTTTGCATTAGAAGTTTCCATTTTAATCTCTAAACAAAAGAACCTGCAAAGATAAAGATACAAATCCCAAGGAGACTTACATGCATGCATAACCATAAGCACTGCAAAGAGCACTTCTAAACTCCCTGTAATATCGAATTGGGCATAAATTTAAGACTATGATTAGGTGAGACATCACACTAAGAAAATACAGACTGTAGAAAGACCTACGAACTGTTTGCTTTGATTTTCAAGTACCTCTTTCTTATGAAGGAGGTGAATCTAAAGATAATCTTATATATACTAGAAAATAATGGTGGATTAAATTTTAAATAACATTATATAGTTCATAGTTCTAACCACATTACTAACCACGTAGTCCCTCTAGTTGAAGTGTGAATCAATGAAAACATCCTTGAACAGATATTTGCATCACAAAGTAATTTAACCATCTAATTTATTACGAATTTTGTCTGCATTTATTCATCTGAGGTTTTTTTAAAGTATCTTGACAGTAAGGCAAACAATAAAACTTTATTATTAATAATTTTGGTGAACGAGATAAAGTCTAACAGATAACGTCTGAAGGGATTAGATGTAAATATAGTTAATCTGAGGAGCATAATGAGATGCACATTATTTCTTTACTCCCTCTGAAGTTTACACAGTCTAGCAAGGGACACATTTGGCTAAACAACTCAAAGTGCAATTGTTAGGTGTCTCAAGCTAGAGCCTGAACATGAATATAAGTAACAGAAAAATTTAAGAAACTTCTACATACAGTTCTGTGGATCAGCACTGTTAAGACAGACACCGCAGTAGTGGTTTCTAGCTGTACCTGATGGGTAATATTTTCTTTTCTGTCTCAATCTAGAAAGGAATTCCTTTGTAAGCAGTGCTTTACTGGAAGTAGCTTTATCATTAGAAGGTCAAGTACCGATACTGAATATCAGACAGACCAAAGAGTAAAGAACCTCTGAAACATCTGAAAGCTCGTATTGAAGGAAGAAATGAAATGGTGACCAAGAACAAAAGTGAAGAGAACAGAAAACTACCAGACAAGAAAGAAGCTCCAGTGGGATGGCATGCTGCACAGCTGCAAAACCATGGGAGCAAGACTAATAATAAAAGGGGAGGATAAGAAGGATCAACAAATAAGCAGTCACCTAGTACAATACCAAGATTTCAAAATAAACAGGACACAAAGTGACACAAAATAAAGAAACACCTCAGGATTTTTTTTTTTCTATAAAACAATGGTAAGAGGTTAGGTAATAAGCAGGAGCAGATGGAATGAACTGTTTTTAAGCATAAATCTGAAACAGTGAACTGAGAGTGTGGGAAAAAAGATATTTGTTGTCTTCAGTAGACCATTATCTCAGATCAAACAGCAAGGTGACAAGCATCTAGACCAAATGGACACAAGACCATAACATGCTCTTTATTATAGACATTCATAAAAATCATAGAATTAAAAAGAATTTAATTGTGCTTATAGTCATGAGGGTTATTTTCTCAAAATTATGTCTCCCCAAAAGTCATATTTGATAACCTGAGAGTTACACTGAAGACCCCTAAATATGTCTAGCAGACAAACAAGAAGCAAGGGTGCAAAAGTCCTGTTAAATTAATATTAGACACTGGAATATCCCCTAGATAGACACTGTCACATTCTGGAATCCAGAATTCAACAAATGTGGTGATAGATTGGAGAAAGTTCAGGGGACAGGCAGGAGAACAGCTGAAGGACTGAGAAACAAATCTTATGCCAAAATCTAAAAGACTTAATATATGAAAGAGAAAGTTAAATTATGACATGATCACAGACTATGAACTTCAATAGCTTCCTTAGAGGGGTAGGTTAGTAGAGGTTACTGTACTTTAGCAGGCAAAGATATAATCATGGAAAGCAGGGGGAATGGGACGAAACAAAACACAGAAAGTGGAAAAAAAAACCACTAAAGCAAGACACATTCAGACTAAAGAGATAAGATCACTGTGACAACAAATATAAATGATCCCTGAAATAACTTATCGAAATCAAGATAAATCACTTGAAATTTTTCATCGACATACTGGTATTTTTCCTTAAGAAGATGATCTATATTAACACAGGTACTGGAGTCTGAAATGGAAACAGATTCCAGGAAACTCTATTGTCTATGGCACTGTCACACTAGTCCTGAAATCAATCGCAATTAAGAAAAAAAAAGATGGTCATGATTTTCTGAAGTTGGTAAAATCTTTCTTTTATTGATCTTACTATATTGCACATGAATAAAATAATAAGACTTTTATAGCTATACTATGTCTTTTGCAATACTGACAGACATTTTCTATTGTGAATTTATTTGGTAACTTCGGAATGAAATCACAAAGGGCCAGTCTAATCCTTTTAAATAAATAAATTTTCCTGCTGGATTCTAAATATTCCTTATCAATTAGAAGAAATATATGTGTATATGCTTTATTTTCCTGTATAGCAAAACCACAAACAGTATGATATTGATCATGTAAAGGGAAAAAATCTTTAAAAGATGGAAAAGTATCCTTAAGAACTTCTTTCAAGTTTTCTTTATTTTATGAAGTTAAAGCTTCTCAGACTTCTTCTAATGCCACATAATAAACATCTTTCTGATCTTAAGTGATGTAAACATTTTTCTCCTTCATTCAGTAATTCTCATCATTTCAATACAATATAGAAACATAGGTTGGTAACTTATTTTTCTTTTTAATGTATTCAATAACCTCAATGCTATTTTTATCAAAAGAAAATAAAAATCACTTACATATATATGCTTTGTTCTTTGTTTCTTAGCTTTGATCTCATGTTTAAGTTCCTCTCAAATAACGTCATCTCGCTTTTCTCAGACTACAGACAGTATTGAGCCTTGCTGCAGTAGTCATTTGATTACAAAAAGAAGGGCTGCACATTTAATGAACTCCTTATTTGATCTGACAACGCAAATGCATTTTGATGTTATTTCTAGCATTGAGTTCGAAATGCTTTCACCATTAGTGTAAGCAAGGATGGAAAACAGAATGGGAAAGCTAAATACCAAGAGACACCATCTTATCTACCTGTAGCAGTACAGAATTTTGAAGGCAAAGGCTTCTATATTAAATATGCTGATTAGCAAAGGACACAGAAATAAATACAGTATTTTCTTCGGCACAGCATTTTTAACTTAGAAAAGGTTATCAGAGTTATTTCAAGTGACACAAAGTTAAATAAGTAAGAACAGAGAAATAAAATAAGAAAAGGTGAAAAAACAGTATTTTAGCTGTTCATAAAATTTATGAGGAGCTGAAGTTCAGATGGACAGAAAGCTTATTCTGTAGGTGCCTAGAAGAACAATCCAGAAACCAGTGACAGACTGTGGATATACAAGGGCAAAACCAAATTGGACTTTGGAAGAGGGCAAATACCAGGAAAGATCTGACTTCCAATCTGTATCAGTATAAGCCCATATAAGCCCATATAACCTGTATGTTTGAAAAAAATGTTAAAGGTAGATTTTGGAAAGCTGGGAGTTGAGAAAACCTGTAGGGCAAAACTACAATTTTAAAAGTAATGTATGCTTCAAGATTCCAACAAAAGTGGATTGGAAATATTAAAGCATCATATGTGGGAAGAATTCCAGAATGAATGAATAACAGGGAATGTCAATAGAGCCAGAAAACTATGAGTTTTTTCTATTGTAATTTCCTGGTCCGGAACTGATTATGGAAAATAATGAATGACCCAAGATATCCATTTGTGTGTTTAATTGCTCATTGATTGTCTCTGTCGCATGGGGAACTTAGAGACTGCGTGTTATCTGATAGAACAATGAAAAATTCAAAGAAATGTTGAAAAATAAATTTTGTGTTCATATGAAAATGTGAAAGGGCACTATGTATATTAGAGCTTTGAAACAAATGTTTCCAGACTTATTCCTAAGGAATTACTCAAAGATAATTAAAAAAAAGCTTCTAAATTCTCCTTTTGTCCCCAAACCTACCCCTCCCCAAGTTTTACATGTATAAAAACTAGAAAAGATTTTTTAATAGATAGAGCTCAAAGCAGCTAGAAAGTCTAGAAGACATACACAAAATTGTCTTCCTGTCCACTGTCTTTTATATATGGATTCTTGCTTCTATAGATTGTTTTTAAAATATCTAATTTAACCTATAAAGTCCTCCCCCATTGAGTTTTCGAAATTTTTTCTTCCTAAGCATTCTTCAATATGTTTGTCATATGAGAATTATTAACCTAATCATAAATATAATTGACCAATCTTACACACACTTCTTCATATGACCTGTTCTTGAAGATAGATAATTTTCCATACACAATCTTTCCTGGATTCCTTTTCCAGCTCCTCTGAAGTAACTAAGTATCTGTCACTAATCTGAAAAGAAGTTCACAGTGGCCATAAATATGCAGGAATTGCTCAATATTTTATACTCAGGCCTTCAAAGTGAAGGTTACTACATATAAACACAGCCCTGGATAAAAAAAAAAAAACAACATTCCTTACACAAGATCTTAAATCCCAAAGTATGCTGATTTCCTGACTCATCTCCTTTTCAAATACACACATTAAACTACTAATATTTTCAAGATAAAATGTTTGGTAAAGTAGACCAATCCAGTCGAGGTTAACATTTTAGAAGCTGATCATGTAAACTTTTTCCATTAGATGAAAATACGATTTTCTACAGAAAAATGTTTTTGTACTATTTCCCTCTGACATAGGTGGAAATAAAGATCTTTTGAAGGAAATCAAAAACTCCACTATAAGGATTGAGTGGTTGAGTATCTGAAAAGCAGAGATTTAGTAGTTTATCAGACTAACTTCATGCAGAATAGAGTGTTCAGGACAGAAATGTATATGCTATTGTCTTATAAGCTTAAACAGTCATATTTTATATTTATTAGACATAATAAATGCACATATTGTGTATTGCCTTGCACATAAATTAAGCATACATTTTCTTTCTGCTTGATTAGCCTAATTTAGTAAGAAAAATCAGTAAAAACATACTTCAGAAAAAGTATGTCAACAACTTAATTCTGTTGGGGTATTTTACCACCGTCTGATTGGAAGCCATTCACTGATGTAAATTTTTTTCCAAATTAAATATGGAATTATCTTTCTTAGATGCTCATAGTTTTGTTTTGCTTCTACACCCTTCTGAAAGAAACTTTAATTAGTTAACTGATAGCACATCTGTCATTAATCTTGTTAAAAAAAAAAGAACAGAGCTCTACAGCGGTGGGAAATTGTGCTCTTTATTCTGCCATTTCATGTAATCAGCTATGAGTACACCACCAAAGAAGCAAAAATAACATTTTTAATGAAGAATAGTCTTTTTATTCTTCTTGTTGTAAATAGCATTGCTAAACAACAAAAAGGAAAATATATCAGAAGTCTTCCATGCATAACATTTGCAAGTTTGTTTGGAGAATATTTTTTTCCTAATTCATTTTTCCTTTTGTTCCCATCATAAAGAAAAGGCTTCTTCAAAATATGCTTTTGTAAATATAAAGTCAGGCTTTTCAAGAGCTCAGAGGCTGCTCTGAGCTTCCTGATGTTAGATTAAAAGATGTTTTTCAAAAGAAGAAATAGATGAGCATTACAAAGTTACATCAGTGTGTAATAAACATTTCTCTAAGGGAAAAAAAAAGAAAAAAAACAAACAAAAATGTAACAAAAAAACCGCCATCCTTCTTCCACTGGAATAAAAAACGTGTAGCACTTTTTAAAGAGAATAATCATCAAATGTATTTTGTTTAATTATATAGAATTAGGAAAAATAAATAATCACAGGATTAAGAACACTCTGTATTTAAAAGCTAAATCCATGTTAGAAACAAAAACTAAGAATGACTACTCCTGCAGTATTATAAAGTAACATTGAATTGTCATAGGATTGGTGTTAGAAGAAGAGTTATTTAATATTGTAATCATTTGGATAAATACTTAAGAAAAATATTGATGTTTTATTGTGATGTAAAAGTCTTTGTGATTTCTCTAAATAAATGCCATTACAAGAAATTCCATGTACAAATATAGAATCTGGGTCCATAGCAAAGGCTGATAAAATTAACCTTCGATACATACATTACTACTTAGGAAAAAACATTAGAAAAAGTTTCTTATATAGACTGGGAATTCCAAAAGAAGAATTCTGACCTCATCATGGACTTTAAGGTGCACAAGTCCTTGGGACCTGATGAAGTGCATCCGCGGGTCCTGAGGGATCTAGCAGATGAAGTTGCTAAGCCACTATCCATCATATTTGAGAAGTCATGGCAGTCCATGGCAGTCCACTGACTGGAAAAGAGGAAACATAACCCTCATTTTTAAAAAGGGAAAAAAAGGAAGACCAGGGAACCAGGCCAGTCAGTCTCATCTCTGTGCCCAGCAAGATCATGGAGCAGATCCTCCTGGAAACTATGCTAAGGCACATCGAAAATAAGGAGGTGATTGGTGACAGCCAACATGGCTTCACTAAGGGCAAATCATGCCTGACAAATTTGGTGGCCTTCTACGATGGGGTTACAGCATTGGTGGATAAGGGAAGAGCAACTGACATCATCAACCTGGATTTGTGCAAAGCGTTTGACACTGTCCCGCATTACATCCTTGTCTCTAAATTGGAGAGACATGGATTTGATGGATGGACCACTCGGTGGATAAGGAATTGGCTGGATGGTCGCACTCAAAGAGTCGTGGTCAATGGCTCGATGTCCAAGTGAAGACCACTGACAAGTGGCGTTCCTTGGGGATTGGTATTGGGACTGGCACTGTTTAACATCTTTGTTGGCGATATGGACAAGTGGGATTCAGCGCACCCTCAGCAAGTTTGCCAACAATACCAAAATGTGTGGTGCGGTCGACACGCTGGAGGGAAAGGATGCCATCCAGAGGGACCTTGACAGGCTTGAGAGGTGGGCCCTTGCGAAACTCAGGAAGTTCAACAAGGCCAAGTGCAAGGTCCTGCACGTGGGTCAGGGCAATCCCAAGCACAAATGCAGGCTGGGCGGAGAACGGATTGAGAGCAGCCCTGAGGAGAAGGACTTGGGTTGGTTGATGAGAGGCTCAACATGACCTGGCAATGTGGGCCTGCAGCCCAGAAAGCCAAACATATCCTGAGCTGCATCAAAAGAAGCATGGCCAGCAGGTCGAGGGAGGTGATTCTGCCCCTCTACTCCGCTCTCACGAGACCCCACCTGGAGTACTGCGTTCAGCTTTGGGGCCCCCAACATAAGGACATGGACCTGTTGGAGCGAGTCCAGAGGAGGGCCATGAAGATGATGAGAGGGCTGGAGCACCTCTCCTATGAAGACAGGCTGAGAGAGTTGGGGTTGTTCAGCCTGGAGAAGAGAAGGCTCCGGGGAGACCTTATAGCAGCCTTCCAGTACCTGAAGGGGGCCTGCAAGAAAGCTGGAGAGGGACTTTTTACAAGGGCATGTAGTGATAGGACAAGGGGAAACGGCTTTAAACTGAAAGAGGGTAGATTTAGATTAGATAGAAGAAAGAAATTCTTCACTATGAGGGTGGTGAGGCACTGGAACACAGGTTGCCCAGAGAAGCTGTGGATGCCCCATCCCTGGAAGTGTTCAAGGCCAGATTGGATGGGGCTTTGAGCAACCTGGTCTAGTGGAAGGTGTCCCTGCCTGTGGCAGGGGGACTTGGAACTAGATGATCTTTAAGGTCCCTTCCAACCCAAACCGTTCTATGATTCTATGATTCAATTTGAGTATCTTACCAAACACTTTTCTGATTTCTGCTCTGTACTTCCAGATAGGAATGACTGATGATTCACTCTGAAATTCCTTGTATTCTACACAGGAACAGATGGCTTCAAAATGCTAGAAAAAATTCTGCAGACATCTCAAGGCCTGCGCCTTAACCAACCAGTTAGTACAATATTGGCATTCTAAGCTGTTTAGAAATGTGAGGTAGCTGCTGAATGAAAACCCTAAACGGAATTTTAGTTTAAAAGATCCTATTATGCTCTGAAGTATGTTGCATAAGGGAAGGAAACAGAAACCTGCCACATAAGTATTCCCACATGTACTACAACCATATTTATATTTATTTCTACATCTCTTAGTGATGACACAAAGTAAATGTGTTCATTTGGTCATCTTTAGGAATGGACATTTTCACCTTCCCAAAGTTTCCCATTTTCCCGTGAAAGGTCATACAGACTGTCACATTTGAGCCTGCTACTTCAGAAGGAAGTAAAACTCATACACTGGAAAAGATTTATGTAGAGAAAGCACTATACATTCATAATACTTTAAATATAGATATTACTCAAATTTCACAAACCTTCTGCCTGAGTTCTAAGTCATCACAGTTGTACAACATTTACCCCCACTTGCAAAGAGCAAAGCACAGCGCCTCTATATGATTTTGATATTTCTATTCTGACATAGGTTCACTTCAATTTGTATTCAATAAAATCCTGCAGTTGAAGTATGGGTACTGTTATGAAAAGAAGCAATGAGGTGTAAAACTGTCTTTTGAACTTTTTCTTTCACTGTTAAGAAAGTCATGGTATATTTCAAACAAATAGGAACTGTTACAATCTCTGAAAGCATGTACCCTGCAATGAATTTAATTTAATCTTTACAAAATAACTTGAGTGGAAAACACAGTTCAGAAAGCGGTACTGTACAGTGAATTTCATTTACAAAGAAATAAAATGACTTACCATACAACTATAATCTCTCCTTATACTCTACTGTGATGTTATGATTTTATATAGTACCATTTTCGCTCTTTGTAGTGAATACTATTTTAGAGTTGTCAAAAATTATTTAGATTGACTTGAAATACATATAATCCCTTGACAAATATTTTACATGCTATTAAATAAACCCAAGTTTTGAGTTTGCCTGGCTTCTTTAGTGGAGGCAATGTTCATCTTACCAGGAAGTAAACAAAGAAAGATTCCAGAGTAATGGACAACAGCAACTAATACAGACTTCTTGAATCACATATGAGGCAATGAAAGGTCAATTACCTGCTCCCAAGAGCTTATTTCAGTAGTGGTTTAGTTCCCATTAAAGTTTACCTCAAAATTTATTACTATACTCAAAAGTAACTCAAAAATTTGGTCAAATCCTGGCCCTTAGCTAAAGGCTGCAAGGCAGAGTAGCCCAGTGAAATACAGGGGCAGTTCTATGCAACAGGGTAACTTGTGAGGTCCACTGAATACATAGATGGCTTCCAGAATCTCCACCTATTTTTAAATTATATTGTGTTGAAAAACCTTGCTCCTCACTTAAGCAAATGAAGGGTTTTTACAAAACTATATTACAAAATCCATCTTTGTGATTTCTTCCTTATAAACCAAACCCACAAAGGACTATTAGTCCCCACTGGTAATCCCCAACAAGCAACTGGTTGATAATGTCCCTTTCAGAATTGAAGAATGTGAAATGGAGAACATAAAATGAAGAAACCTATTTCTGAGTATAATAAAACAGTCTTAGTGGCAAGCTGTAGACAGACTCCAAGAGCCAGATACTGTGGCTGAAGTACTTCTTGACTCTCTTAATAGCTCTAACAGATTTTTTTTTCCATGTTAGAAAGACGAGTAATACTAGAATCTAGATAGGTGCAATTCAGTACACCCCTGTAAACAAACTCCATATTACAGAGATATCCCTTGAGCATCATGTTACCAATGGAAAACATACTACAGCAACATATCCAGTTAAAAAAAAAACAAAACCAAACACAAAAAAAACCCCACAAAACACAAAATACAAACAAACCCAAAAAAAAAACCCAAACAAAACCCAAGCCCCACCCTCCCCACCCCCCAAAAAAGCCCACGCACCATCAAACGTTGGTGGTCCACATCAGATCTGAATTATAGACACCTTCAACCAAATAAAGACTATGTGTCAAAAATGTACCATCCTATCTCTTAGAAGCATATGGAACACAATGCTAAAATTGCGCAGGATTTTTTATGTGTACACATAAACAAACATACTAGGGAGTCGTCATTTGTTACAAAAGATAATGCTAATGTTGAAATGAAGAAAAGCAAGGACACAGGTGTGCCTCCTGAGTTTCCAATTGCAAAACCCTAAAGATACAAGCTTTTTTTCTGGCAGCTTCAAAGAACTCATGCAATGACTTAGGAGCCCAATAGAGGCAAAAAAGGAACTTATGATAGATGCTACAGGTAGGAAGAGACATGGGTTTGGTTTTTTCCCAGCTTTGTCTTCTCTTTCTCCCACCACTCGCCAATGGATTGCAGGGCCTAACAAGGCCCAAATATGAGGTTAGTTCAAACCAATCTGAAAAGATGATCCTTCATTAACGTCATGTGCAAAACTTTCCAGACATAATCTGATAAAGTCAGATAAGTACATCCTTACATTATTTCAGTGCTTAAAATTTGACGTGGACTCGCATGTTCTTCTGCACCTAAGTCAGAAAAATCACAAAGTAAACACTAACAGAGTTCCAAACCACCAGTCTAGCCACATGTCAATGGAAATGGATTTCAACATGAAGAACATGATAATGCACCTAACAAGTGTCTGGAGACCTCCAATCCCAGAAGCCTGGAGAAAAATGAAATGTTGACATTGAGGGCTTCTTTCAAAATGTCAAATGCATTGCAGAGATCCCCATAGACCAATCCTGTACTAACAAATAACATATCATGGAGAAACGTGCAGATTTGTGTGCCACAAACACAGACATAAGAGAATTATTGTCTCTCACAAATTCAGTAATATTTTGTATGCATGCTTCCTTAAGGGAATAAAAAAAGTAAAGAACTTGCTTTTGAGTAACTGAATGCAGTACAACTTTAAATACACATTCAGATGTTGAATGACAGGTGATTAAAACCAAGGACTCAGAAATACAATTATAAAATTGTCACAAGCTTCCACCTTTAATCATAACTTGGAACAACTTTCACCACTAATAGCTCCAATTGCACCACTTATAGGAATGACTGCAGATGACAGTACCTCACTAGAAGCACCAGGACAAAACATTTCCAATCTTAAGGCTTACAATGCCCATATCACCTAAACTTTCCATTTGAAAGGCAGCTACTCATCCACTGCAGATGGTCTTTACCTGAGTCTAAAATTAGAAAGAATTAGAATTAGAAAGAATTAGAAAGAATTAAAGAATTATCACTGTTCATGCTTTGATTTTCCCATGAAGTTCGGAACACAGAATCAGGACTTTTCATAAGCATGAACGTAACCTAGAAGAGATGGAAACTGCATGCACTGACAAGACACACGGAGTAATGAGTTCAGTGAAGATCACCATCGATGTGGTAGTAGTTCAAGCACTGAGAAAGAGAGTAAGCAAAACAGAGTTTCCCAAAAGAACATATGGAGGGGCTCATTGTTTCAAAGTTATACAGAGAAATATTTTCACACAGTACAGAGTTAATACAAGTACATTAATAACTAGAGGAAAGTTTTTTACATGGGGCACTAATTCCTTACTTGGCAGAAGACAACTGGTTCCACCATATATTAAAATAAAGGGAAACTGCAATTTAATCCAGCAGTAACAGATAAAATCCTCTCTGACAAAAATAATTTGCAATGATGTACCAGAATTTCTCACAAGAGTATGGAAAAAGATATCTTCATCATATATAAAGATAGCCACCCAAGAACAGGATGGTCTAACGTAACTCTGAAGAGGAGACCCTCCTAATTTGAAGAAACTATAGGGTAGTCTCAGAATGGAAGAGGTAGCAAGTGGTCTGTTATGGTGAAGTAATATCAGAAAGAACAGGAAACAAAGTCTATGCATAAAAGGCATGCAGAAGTGATTTTCAGCTTCTGTGTTATCCTGGAAACATCTTAATTCAGTCCTGGCACATGTTTTAGGATGATACATCATCATCCACTTCACTGCTTTTCAAGGGAGGGTAAGCCAGCAGTGCAAAGCAGAAGGAGGTAGAAGCACTCCCTAGCCAGTTTTCTGAGCTGAACAATCAAAACCTCACACACTTGCTGCCAGAATAGAAGTAGACCAAGACACTCAGGAAAGATTTATTTCACTGTGAAACATTCATAAAGTTTCATCACAGTTCAAACACTAAATGGAACTAAGAAAATAAACAGATATTAATGAATTAATGAATGTATTAATGAATACTAGGATGAACTAACAAAGGTTATCTTCTGAGAAAGAGAACATCAGCAATACAGGAGACTCTTAGTGTAGCACACCACTTAATATTGTTGTAAACAATAGATTCATTTCTTCCAAAATCCATTAAAACAAAAAGTTTTGGGAAAACGCCTCTAGGGATTAATTCAAACAGCTGGCTTTCTGCCTTTAAGAAGTTATCCAACCATAGCGCTCATGTGACTGGAAGTTTTCCCATATTTAGCTCTATCTCATACCATAGCATCAAAGTATGCGCATTCTCCTAGAAGCTAAACGTCTAGAAGCTAAACCAAAAGAGGAAGTACACCATAACCCAGAAAATAACCTCTGGTTCATATAACTGGTTTGGCAGTTTCACTATCAGACGGTGTTTCAAAATTACTACACTTTTAGCATAACAGATTACAGTAAACTGTCTAAAAGGTCTCCATTCAGATAATAAAGGACTGCACACAAAGAGAAGTTTTTACATGTATTGTTAAATCTTCTTCAGTTAATAATGCTGCGTACAGGTACATCCATAAGTATACAAACATATACTATAAAGAGAAAGAATGCAGCTGTCCAGCTAGTGAAGTTGGCATCTGCACTTCATTACATCTAGCTAAACTAGTTTCTCTCATTATCAGAGACTCCACAGTTAACTCTTACAGTTAAGTAGTAATAGAACTATTAAAATAACCAAAAAGATATTTACAATCTCCCTTTAAGTGTTCCCAGTAGCTACCTACAATAAGGAAAAAAAGAGGAAAAAAACCCCACATAACGTACAACCTGAGGATCCACTCCAAAGATCACTCAAGTCAATAAGAGCTGTCTATCTACTTCATACACCAAATTTCAGATGTTGCTGATTAGAAATCTGGATCAAATCTTAAACGTCATTTGAGTATCATTTGAGAGACTTGCATTCACTTAGAAATGCATCAAAAGCAACAGAAGTAGTTCACCCTTTAGTTCCAGGAACTAAAAATAGTGCTGCTGACAAGATGCATGGTTTGGGGTTTTTTTTCCCCTGAGATTTTCTTATGTGTCTTTGGCTTTTTACAGCTGACAGTATATAACATGATACATTAAATTACTAGAGGGATGCTCCTTTGAAATGGTAGAATTCACACCAGTTTTTCAGATATTTTATTCTTTTGTACCTATTTTCTCCTAAATTTTAGGAAAATGCAAGAGTGGGGTGTTTCATTTTGCTATTACCTAGTCTGATGTTATTTCAGCTGATTACAAGCTTCATTTTGCATAAAATGCATCAAAATATTTCTGGCAGCTTTTATTCTGAAGCAATACAAAATAAAGCAAGCAATCACAATACACGGAATGTTCAAAGAGTTTATGTTGCCCTTTACTAGTGTAAACCCTTGAACAGCATCCCATTTAGAAATTAGTTGGCCTTCCTGTAGACAAGCTGATTGCAATATGAGTTTGAGAAGTGATCTCATATCTGTTCAATAATTATGAAACCATGAAAAAGCATTAGAATTTTTATTTATACCAGTTTTATTGTTTTTATTTCCTTGAGCTGCTTTCATGAAAGGTGAGCAGCATTTTATGAAAAAGAATCCAGGTGTATCAGAATTATAAGATAAGATCAAATCTGCTGATCAACAATGCTGCTGAAGTTGCACAGAGCAAATTATTTATCATAAGCAATATCTTAATGTAGTGAAGTATCTTGCAATTTTAAGGTTATAAAACAAATGAAGCTTTCTGGGACCTTTTACACCAGTTCAGAATAGACTAACCTCCAACAATGCTTATTACACTTACAATATCTACACTAACCAACTTTTGAACGCAAATTAGCAGGAATTAGGATGAAAATTTAATCTCTGCACTACCAACTGTTGCCAAGTGCTTTCTAACAATGGAAATCCTTGTTAAGAAGCAAAGAGAAAAAAATGTAATGAAGGAAAGAAATTATTTTATTTAAAAGACTAGCATTTTTTCATTGTAAAATAATGGTAAAAATACATAATTATGTTTTACTAACAGGTAGATGCCAATGATTATCCTAATAACTTTACTTATATATTCCATCTGATTCCTTGATCTGTCCTCCCACTTTTTCTAATTTTAAATCGCATGGTCTATAAATTGAGATGGCACGTTCAAAAAACCCTGGCTTATTTATCAAAAAATATTCATTCCTGTTCAGGTGTTGGTCAAATAGCTTCATTTGCTGAATACACTCACTCTTCTATACAATGGGAGTTGCCATTGACCACCAAGATTCCAGATCTATATTTTAACATCATGAGGGGTTGAATATTTTCAAAAATCATTGAAATTAGAAAGGTTCTGAATGAAAGTTAGAACAGCAGCACCGGATTTTTAAAAAATGGATATGGAATACTTGTGAAGTTTATGCTCCAAATTAACGAATTGTTCTCAGTTCCCTTGTACAGCATTTTTAAGATTTGTTTTAAAATGCCTAATTTTAAGGAAAAAATATAGAGAGAAGTTAAGCCAATTCATTTTTAATATGATGGCTGTAATACAGGTGCCAGAAAACCTAATGTTTGGAAATGCTTGAATAAGCAGTAGTGAGGTGGAAACCGAAGAAAACACTTCACCATAATAATCTAAAATTGCATCCAGATAAGACTTCTACGGTCTTTCGGCATGAATGTATCCTGCTTAGCTTAACTAAAAAACACTGTAAGAACACTGATTGGCAAGTTGTTAATAATGCACGTTTTGAATTTTCTCCTTTGGTAAAGAATGTGCTGAAATAGAAAAGCAAATTAAAAGTAAGCATATGCATATGTCCATTACTAATACGGGAACCTGCATACCTATATTTCACAATCACCTTGTAATATGTTGGAGAAAAACTAATTTTTTAAGCCACTGGAGCTGGATAATGTCTTTTAATAGCTGTTTTGCCCCATTAATTTTAATTTGAGTAAAAAAATAAATTGCAGTCTTTTGTTAGAATTGTATCACAAATAAAACACAGTGCAATTAAATTGCTAACATTCAATGTACTAACCAATACTTGTAAAATGTGGGAAAAGCATTAGATGGTGTCTCTGGCTGCAGACAGGGAAGGAGGTAAGAGCAGGATCAGTACCTGCAACTCTAGTGGTGCAGTTGAATTCTGAAAGGATTTTTGCTGAAAATACAGAAAATTTTACTATTTTTCCTCACTTGTTTTGTATGCTTTGTTTGGAAAAATCTAGAAAATATGGTAACAAAGGTCTATTGGCTTTTCCACTATAAAAAAATAAACCTAGCTGGTGTGTTTACTCCTCCTGCCTGGCAGGCCACTAGGCTGTGGTCAGGATGCACACCTGGAGAGCCAGGCTGTGGCCATGCCATGCACATCTTCCCTCTTAGTGCAGCAGTAGGTGACAGTGGCTCAAAGTGGGAAAACATGAGTACTGTTTTCTGGAATAAATGTATTCACATCTGAAGATGTACTGGCATAACTTACATTCATAATATACAATACACAATACAGTCTTTTTCATAGACAAAGAGTAAGTCCACTTTTAGAAGACTAAATAACAGGGCTATACTTTAGAAATATAGGAAGTATTCTGCAATTCAGGATGCATATTAAGAAATGAGATTATTCCTTCCAATACAGACATGAGGAGAAAGGTAATACACATAAGAAAATGGCTCAAGAACTTGAAAAACAGATGTGATTTCCAATTCCCTCCCCCTTAATTTTTGTAGCTTTGCAACACATTTATAAAGCGTCAACAAACAACAATTGATCAACATTGTTCTTACTGTTTAGGTTTCCAGATATCACTTGTACAGAATTGACTATATATTGAGATGAGCATTAAAATTTGGTAGGAAGTATCATACAGCATAGGCTCCTCAGTGTCCATATTCTATTTAATTCAAATATGACAGCTATTACAAGTTTGAATTTTTCAAACTGGAATGTCCTTTAAAGTTTCTTAATGCACCCAAGGTGTCTGAAAAATTTCAAGGTTGGTGGAAAAGAACTGTTGTCCTTGTGTTAATCAAGAGTAGCCATTCACCAAACTTCCAAAAAATCACTGCTATCAGAATAAACTTAAGGAACATCCTACGGAAGTACAAATGCTTACGCCATTTGAATTATAACCATAATCAGAGCAGTTTTAGTTTGCCGCAACTGTTATGAAAAGAGTAACACAGGCCAGATATTTCAGTATGAAGGACTTTGTGCTAACAGCTACCACTGAAAGAAACTGTGGTTTTGTCCTTGATTTCAATGATGTCAATATTTCAGCACTGGCCAAATAAGACTTGCTCAAATTGAGAAGTTCTCAGTGGCTGAATACTACAAGAGGCAGCTCTTGAACTGACTTCTTCCCCATCCTGCCAGAAAGGAAATGAGAGTACTTTTGGAGAAGAAAATATTGAAAGAAGAATACCTGAGGAAAAGGAGAACAGGTGGAAATCTGAGCTTTAGAGTTTTAGCAGATTATTCCACAACTAATCTCAATCCTTCAGACTTGGCAATAAACCAATAGCAATATTTTCTATCTACTTTAGCAATTTGTATTTCTAATTTGTATCACGCACATCTAATCTACATTTCTACAGTGTCTCTCGGCAAATATTGTTAGAACTATTTTAATGTCTTACTAAGGTCAGGATAAGCCATGGAAATCTTTTCCATTTTCTACCTTTTAAAAATTAAATTAGATCACAAAGTACAGCATTCAAATATTGATCTTCACCCATATACAAGAAACTAACATTGCGGCTGCATTCCTGCTGCTGAACATGAGGCAGGCCATAAATACTGCAGTAACATTAATTGCAGGTAAATGTCAGTATTTTAATGCCAGGCGCAGTAAGTTGGAACAATCTCCTCTTGTTTAAACCCCATTATTAATACATTAGCATACATTTTTATGTTCTTAAAAATGACTGCCCTATTACTTTAGCAATATTTGAGAAGGTATTTAAATTATATTTACTGATGAGCAAGGCTGAAGATTCCCTTTGGGAAACAGGTACTACACATTCATGCTATGCTGGTATTCTATGATCTGTCCCATTCTGATAGTGTTTTTCAAAGTTTCTTCAACAGTTTTTAAAACTATCCCATTAATCATTTTAAGTTGATTGAATCAAACTAATTGACCCCCACAAACCTGCTCATTAATATCTATTCTTTGGCTTCAGTTTTGTGAAATGAAGGATCTTCATTTCCTTTCCTGGTCGCCTTAATTCTCACCTTCTCAGCTCCTTTTAATTTAAAGAATAAATTGTTTCCACTGACATGTTCAAAGCCTTAAGGAAAAATGTTTCCAGCTTCAGTACAGCACAAAAGCTGTTATAGATGAAATCTAATCTTTAGGCTTTACAGTGTCTTTTTAATACACTTAATGATAACCATAATGATCATTATGATCCAACCATATAAAAAAGCAAAATAAACTGAGAATACCTCCCAAGTACTACTACACTTCATTTCAGTTCCAAAGAAACCTACATTTCAGACAAATGTGGGGTTTTTTAATTTCTTTTCATATGAATTATTTTTTATAAGAACTACTTTTCAAAGAAATATAGAAGTGTGGAATCAGCTAACAGAATTAATAGAGAAATGAATCTCATATCATTTTACATTATCTGAATACAACTTTTGTTCCTTATTTGGATCTCTGGTGTTGACTACATTTCAAATTTATATTTTCACAAGTTATGACTACCTTTATAAATGAAAAACAATCTTTACATTCCAGATGGTATTCGTACAAATACCATAGCTGCTAACTGAAATCTCTGAAGACAGCATAATTAGTAGCCCCTCATCAATGAGGTTTTTCATAAGCGATGGTGCAGCATTATTTTTAGTGGTATTCAACTCAGAATAACTGTCATCTGGATTTTAGAATCTCAAAGGTTTTGTTCAAAAGGATTTGTCATATCCATTCTCATTATAGGGTTACACACTCGAAATCAGTCTTTGACTTTAGCTAGGCACACATCCTTAATGCCATGAATTATATTCCAATGCAGGGCAAAGAGGGAAATTGTTGCCAATGAATGTGCCCAGTTATCATTACCAGCAGTAGCAGAGTTCAACAGTACTTTGGCAGGGGTCACAGTGGCAATGTACATCTCAGCAGTTGCCCCAGGTGGATTTTCTTACTCCCTGGATCTCCTATCGCATATCCTTAACTCCCCCTCTGCCATGCTTCCTAAACCTGAATCTTAGGTCAGCTTCTCCCTGGAGAGTGTCATTTTTCAAAGGTACCTGCCTCTGGGAAAGGTTTTAGCTCAGCCACAGATTAAGCACAACTTACAAGTTAACCAAAGATATTTTCCTATGATCAATCAATGCAAATCCATCACCTCCTATCACCAGAAAATGGTTCCTACATCATTATGCATAGCACTCCTTGCCAATATTTAAATTAGGGGAATTTCTAAACAACAGAGAGAATTTTGCTGAAACATAAATGCTATTATAACATTGTATTTCTAATGCAATTTCTTTAGTATTACATTTGAAAAATGGAATTATGTCATCATTTACAGGTATAAGTATTTTTATCATAAAAATGAAATATTGCTTCAAGGGGAAAGCAAATCACTTGCAGCACTGTCCAAAGCTTTTTTCCCCCCTCCCCATCCAAAGAAAAACAATTTTTTATACTTAAATTGCTTTATTTGATTTCAGACATTAAAAAATACAATAAAATCAAGTGAGAAATTAAAATAATCTTAAAACAAATAGTTTTGTTCAACTTAACTTTTATTCACACTATGTAGGTTGAGAACCACATACTCCAACTAAAGGAGTTGTATACAACATTGCAGAGTTTATTTGGTGGGGTCAATTTTTTTTTTTTTTAATCTTTGTGGTTTGTCTTTTAAAAACCCTGTTAAATCCTTCAACAAAATAAACAATCCTTCTTTGCTTTGGGACTCACACATTACACTCAGTTTCCTAAACTCATCTGTCAGTTCAAAGTCTGCAATTTCCTTTGCTTAGTACCAGCTGTCTGTAGAAAATTAACATCAACATAAACATATAAACATAAACCAAAAATACCTTTTTAAAATTGATATGACCAAAATTCATATGTAGATCTCAGTACAGCTGCAGATCTCACATAACTATATTAACGGACCTCCATGAAGTTTATAGGTTTAAGTCATATTTTGCACTTAACAGATTTTAATTTAGCTTATGGTTTCTTCTGCTTTTTGTACTGAGCAATGGGCAAAGAAAAATTTCTACCAAACCCATGCAATATTAAATAGGCCAAAGACAGACCACGGTATAACCAATTATGGGATAAATGGGATAAAGCTCACATGAATGTCAAAATGGGAAAAAAAATGGATGCCTTAAGACATACCCTTGTAGCCAGCAAGAAGCAAAACACCTTCAGTCTCAAAGCTGTTCAGACAGGCTGAGACTGTCTCCTGTCACATTCTGGTGCATCACCTTTCCCTTCCCAATTTCTCCCTAGAGTCCTTTCTCGTATAAGCATATCCTGTTTACTGAGTACTATTTATAAGTAATGTGACGATTCTTAGTGAGACTTTCATCTTCATGTGAGATTTAAAGTATTTGCTTAAACGCAAGTTTGCTTCAATAAATAGACATATTTTATCCTTAATAAAATGAAGGCTACCTACAAGAAAGAGAGGAAAGACACACCACTCAGAAGAAAACAGTGGCTTTCTACACTCTTAAACAGGCAACTGTTTGATGGGCTTCGGACATAAGCAGAAAGTGTCAGTTGCTTATAGTATTAAAAGCGGCTGTTAAGAGGGCATAGGGGTCCCTTAAGGACATGGCCACGCAGTGAGTTGTATTCTGTAATGAATGCAGATCCCACCCAACGGACCCACGTGTGATCCAACCCAGAAAGAGCAGAGACAACCAGAGTTTTGCTTGCTGGTGGCAGCAGCGGCAAAGGCAGCAGGAGCAACAACACTGAGCAGCAGCTTTAAAAAAAAACACTAAGTACAAAAGAACTACCCTGGATTAGTAGAAGCAGCAGCTATCTTTTGATACATTGCTTTTTTCCATTTCTTTGTCTTCAAATAATGTCTTCAAATAATTTTCCCATTTTCCCAAGAGCAGCTGTGGCATTTGTCATCCAGGGATGATAAACTCAAGACCAGCCTAAGAGAAGAATAACAAGGCATACTTATCAAGCATATGATAACTGTGGAGCATGTAAAAGGAAGAAAGAGGACCTCAAATACAAATAAAAGAAAGGGAAAAAAAAACCCCACATAATAGCCACACTGAGGAAATGATTAGTGACTTACGTAAGGGGGCAAGAACAAGGGAGACCAAAATATTGGTGTGTTGAGAATGTGAGTGTTAACTTTTTTCTGGTAAGAAAATATTTTAATTTATGATCTTACTCTACTTTTTTTCTCTTATCACAGATTTAAATAGGATTAGCAGATCTTGCATAAGATTTACAATTTAAAAGTTCCAGCAAATAAGTTCAGAATTGCCATCCTTGTTATTTCTGCAGAACACATGGAAAAGGAAAATGCTATAGATTTACAGATGCACATAATGCACGCTGAAAACCTACATGACATTCCTCAGTACATTCTGGAAATCAATTTTTAATACTTAAAAATCGATGACAGGTAGTTATGCCAAGTCACTGCCATGCTAATTGCTCTAAAAGTGTTTCATTAAGAAGGAGAAAACCAGGAAACAGTGACGTGCTTAATGTAAAATGAAGATGCAGTGAATATAGAACATTTGTACAATACAAGCTTCCAGTGAAAAGTATCCATCTACTTATGACTAATGATTTGTTTAAAATACATATCTGATCCCTTGTATCTAAAACGCCTCTGTAATTTACATTTACCCTGTCATCATATTTGATTTTATCTGTATTATTTTCCCTGATACAAATTAAACTTGTATATTTTAGATATTCTCGTATAATTTATTTTAAAATGATACTGTAGTTTAATAGCCATCTTAACAGCCACTTCTCTCTAAAGAATGGGATAATATGGCAAAGCTTATTAAAAATACATTATTTCATTGCAAAAATTATCCCTGTGATGCTATTCCACTCACTTTAACAAAACCACAATAATTTTGGCTATGTTTCCCCATAGAGAGTTTCCCCCTACACCCACAAACCCTTGTGCATTTCTTAAGACCTCTCTGCCTAATTGGAGTCCACACATTCTTATTTCCTAAACGCTTCTTCACTCCTCTCCACAATAACATCTTTCTTAGATGACTCTTAGAGTCATATTACCTATACGATTCATGGCATCTGTGTGAATCACTAAAATCAGAGACTAACACCCTAGCAGTGGATTTGGCAAGGTGGCTAGAAATAAAGTAATTTTTGTCAAGAGTGTACTCTTACAGCAATGAAGGTTAACTGTATATTCAGCTGCACCAGAAAACGGACAGATTTTCAGAACCTGACAGTGCACTTGATCTAACTATGAAGGCAGTTCTGCTTTGGGTCAGAGGGAGGAATAGATGACCTTAGGAGGTCCCTTCCAACTTAAATTTTTCTATGATATTATGATTTTCAAAATCATAGAAAACAATGTGGGTTTAGTTCTTTCAGCAAGGTTTTGTGGAGTCTCTTTACTCCTTCTTTACATATTTGCTCCTTCATGCCTTGGAATAACCTTAAAACTCTTTTCAGAGTTACTAACTATGATGCAAAAGGAAGGAGATGGCAGCTGGGGATCTGTGGAGCAGTGTGGGTGAAGCTCTGCTCCATTAAATTTCTGCCAACACCAATGGTCAAGAACAATCCTTTCTCAGCACCGCTTAGTTTCACAAAAAAGGGACAGTCAGCCACATTTTTTTGTCCTTCAAGCTGATAACCAGGGAAAGCAGCTGAAGCAGAATCCAAGAATCCAGCAAAAAGTACTTTCTAAAACTCAGGACAACAACTTGTAAGACTCAATATAACAACTTATGGTCTGAAAATTGTGGAGATTTCTGTAATACCATAGAGACAAAACACAATGCTTTAGCAGCCTGAAATGTGCTAGATATGCATACTAAGTAAATAACACTGCCTTGCCATTTCCATAATATTGGAAAATTCAAGATTTTTAAGCAGATTGTTGACATTGCAGCTATTTTAGAAGTTTTAATGCACTTTGAAGAGCTTAAGTGAGCACGGAATTATCTTAATAAATATTAGACAACAGACTACAATAATAATCCCATTATGAATCTTCAGCTTTATTTGTTCTGTTGGATTAGTTCACTCTATAATACATTGCTGGCACTTTGCTCTAATAGCCAGTGACTCTTAGCATTCCTGATTACATGATTATGCTCAAAAGCCTCATTATTTCAAAATGTTTTATCATCAACTGATCGCTTTTATATCGCTTTCGGGACAACTGCACAAACCTGTTCTTACAAGATTAGCATCATAGTCCTTAACTACATTTTGTTTACTTAACTCTACAGGCTCCTAAAATCTCAAAATTTGGAAGAGGTAGAGAAAAGCTTCCTCATTCGAAAGAAACAGGTAAATTGTTTATTTTCATTCATCTGGTAAAGTATCTTCCCAAATGTAAAGATTTTTTTCCTTTTTATTCTTAATTTGCTACTTAACTGAGGTTTAAACAACATACAAAGAAAGAACAGAGCACACTACAGCTGTATCATTGCATGCTGTGATCTAATTAGACTTTATGAAGTAAATAGGAAAGGACTGAGTCAATATTTGAATGAAGGATTTCAAATGAACAAGAGCATCTGCAGTGACGGTTCTGATAGTTTTACACGCAAGCCTGCCTTCTGAACCACTGTCAATAATCCAACCTAGTGTTAACAGTGCAGGAACATTTCTCTACTGTTTGGCTATTGATAATTCAGTAACCCATATCCTCTTAGTCACCAGCTCGGAGACAGGAGACACTGCATTGGGCTGAATTTACAAGCCCCTCTTCCTTCACTGCAGTTCATTGCAGCAGTGGAGTTGCATGTGCAGATTCTATCCATTAAAATGCAGCTGTGGGCTGGGACTCAGCAGAGAAAAGGAAACGGTATTTGCCCCTGACCCATGCAGCATAACTGAGGAGCTAAGCCTGAGAATTAGATCCTCCTTCAATAGTACTGATATCTCACTCTCTCTTTCTCATCCCTATCTTCTCACAGCCTAAGGAGCCTAACGTTCCCTGACACAGCCCCACAACCTTCTACAGGCCCATTCCTCTTCATGTAACTTCACAGCAAGCCACTGCCTCTCCTAGAGCCCACATCCAGGCTGCCCTTGACCCACTTATCCCACACCCTCAGCTCCAGCAAACCAGCCACCAACCCCTTCTCTACACAGTCATGGCTCTGTGTATCAGCCCAGAGCTCAACACAGGCAGGTCATGGCTTCCTAGAGTATTCTTGACTCAAGGAACCTCCAAAGTCATTTAGCTGGGTTCAGTTCCTATGACTTTTACCAAGCAGACTCCTACAGTTATGACTAAAAAGCCATTTTCCTATTAAAAGCAGCAAGACATGGAAACCTGTCCACGTAGCCACAAAGAAAACCTATAACATTCTTTCAAGGTGTAGAAGCGCTAACCCCTCTGTCCACTTATTTCTCCCTCTAGTTTCAATCCACTGCTGGGAAAAATGTCAAAGCAACCTTCCTCTATCTATCTTCCATTGGATGGTGAATCAATATGAAAATACCTTCCACTATTTTTTACAGCCTCAGAAAAAAGCTCTATAAATTTTCTTTTACAACTCCCTAATGATAGGTAAAATGGTAGACCCAGCTAGATGCTTACTTATGGATGCAGAAATGTTTCAGAGACATTTCTGATATGAAAAGAAATTGCTGAAGTGCCACAAACAAGGACCTTCCTTTTAAGGCTTATCACAGTTATCTGGCTTGTTCTAACCCAGGCCTGTGAACAGGTTATCCATTGTTAGCTGGAGAATACTTGCAGTTTAGGGTTTGGTTTTTTTTTTTTCCCAAAAGTATGCAAGGTATTCAAGCACTCCGATAATATACTGTGCTCTGAACCAAAGTGAAGAAACTAGGGATGATCAGCAGATTCACCTCAAAATTTTATGCTTTTGAAGTACTCCAAACTATAGTGCAACAGTAAGTGTTTGGGGTGTTCAGTGGATGCAATGCTACTGAAAACAGGAGCAGAATATCATTATATATCAAAAGGAAATGTTGAGAATATTTAAATACACAAAACTTGGAATGCAGTATTTATGACTTCCTGCTCTTGGAGAACAGGCCCATAACCTGAGATCCATTTTCATTAAAGTATTTTTATACTGAAAGCTATGAATAAGTAATAATTCAAAAACAAATAAAACTTTTTGAAAGTAAACATAATTCTTACATATATGTTCCATTTGCGCATGATTTTGAATCATTTTCCTTCTCTTCAGTTTTCCCATTCACTTCTCCTAATTTATATTCTTCAATTTCACATTTTAGTACTTCATGAACAAATTATTTCAATATATTATAAAGAAAAATTGTTCCATAAGCAACAGAACTAATGATACTCTGTTTCCTATAGCTTCATGTTTCATGGTTGAATTATTAGATGGCTAATAAGTGAACACTCCAACTGAAGCTATTCCTGTAGCTGGGCATTCATAAAACCTCTCTGCTTGGTTGATTTTTCTCTAAAAAGGAGTGAATTTGCACTGTATCCTTTACTACAGTGAGGGACCAGGAGCCTCTGTCTCTGCTATCTGGCTACTAACATTCATGATCACAGTAGAAATGTACTTTGAGACTAAAACTTTTTCTTGTGTTTAAATTGAACAAAACATATGGAGGAAGTAGGCGGAGCACCTTGACACAGAACAAACACACAAACTTAGCCAAAGCCCTTAAACTATGTTAAAGAAAAAAAAATTTTACCAGCAAGGGTGTTACTATTTCTAGCAATTTTAGTACAGAGTTTTAGAGTAAGTGTAAATTACAGATGTAAAGCTTTTCTGTTAACACCTGCAGTCTCTTTTTTGCGATTGACAATACAGCTTTTCTCAGACTTTCATTTCATGTCAAAAATGTAAAATATCACAATCTGAATGATGAAATAATGCATTCTCTCTGACTTCTTTTTGTATGACTGATTCTCACTTAATAAATTTTGCACTTACAACTGCTTTTTAAAGAGTAAATAATTTTTAAAATATTTTAATATTGCTTACTTTTACATTGGTTTCTCTCTCTTATCATGAACCCTACAAAAATATAAAGGTCTAGCAACAGACATTAAAGTGGGTTTGTAGTTACAGGGAGCCTAAGAGTTGTTGTATACAGAAATATCCTAAGGATATAAGCATTAATATAAACAAGAATCCTTTAATTCATGGACAAAAATTAAGATGGCAGATCAAGATCTTTCCTCTACTAATTCTACTAATGAATGAAAAATGGAAGAACCAAACCTACAAAGGAATCAAGGTAATTTTGTTCTATTGTACTATAACATTTAATTCTGTGAATATACTATGTTAATCTTGATTTTAAGATTGAAAGTAGTTTCAAAGATGCTTTAAACACACTGAGCCAAATTGAGCCGATTATTTTTTTTTCCAGTAGTGGAAATACAAAATACCAGAAGAGGGAAACCAATACGATTTAAAATAAGACTATAATTTAGTACAAAAGGAGTTTTCCCCAAGACTGATTAGCTTAACAAAAATCCTAGTAAAAACTTCAGGATGCACATAATGGAATAATCAAAGAACTGAACTGTTTTAAAAACTTTGCAGTTTTTCTGAGTGCACGCTATTACAATCCAACAAGCAAAGAGAAGAAATAATTACTTTTCACAGAACACTAACTTTTATATCAAAGGTACTGCTTGTAGTCATTGAAAAAAGTGGACAAAACTACCTCCATGTGATACGTTCAATTAATTTTAAAGATAAATTCTATTTGTTACCTAAAGTAATTTATTCTAGGACTGTGCCTAGAAACATAATGATGTTTTGACGAAGATTCAATTTTTTTCTCTGTGACAAAGAGAAACTTTGTTGTAGTGCAGTACTTCATTTTCTGTCTGTCCCACTGTGCCGGTTTTGGCTGGGATAGAGTTAATTTTCTTCACAGTAGCCAGTATGGGGCTGTGTTTTGGATTTGTGCTGGAAACAGTGTTGATAACACAGGGATGTTTTAGTTACTGCTGGGCAGTGCTTACACAGAGTCGAGGCCTTTTCTGCTTCTCACCCCACCCCACCAGCGAGCAGGCTGGGGGTGCACAAGGAGTTGGGAGGGGACACAGCCGGGACAGCTGACCCCAACTGACCAAAGGGATATTCCATACCATATGACGTCATGCTTAGCACATACAGCTGGGGGAAGAAGAAGGAAGGGGGGACGTTCAGAGCAATGGCCTTTTGTCTTCCCAACTCACCGTTACGCGTGATGGAGCCCTGCTTTCCTGGAGATGGCTGAACACCTGCCTGCCGATGGGAAGTAGTGAATTAATTCCTTGTTTTGCTTTGCTTGTGTGCGCGGCTTTTGCTTTACCTATTAAACTGTCTTTATCTCAACCCATGAGTTTCCTCACTTTCACTCTCCTGATTCTCTCCCCTATCCCACCCGGGGGGAGTGTGAGAGCGGCTGCGTGGTGCCTACTTGCTGGCTGGGGTTAAACCACAACACCCACTCAGTATCTGCCATGTATTCTGTGCTGTACAAGACATGTATAGAACAAAAGATAAAACACTACTCATCCAGCCTAATATAGACCTATGATGATTCCTAATGCAATGATTTTCAAATAATTGATGTAAAATTATGTAAAATCATTTGCAAAGCTATGAAGGAAAATTCAGTGTAGTAACTGAAGACTCACTATCACCAGACTTACTTGCTAAGTACATACTCCCATTTTCCTAAACAATTACTGGAAAAAGCATACCAAAGAAAATCTTCCCAGAGAAGCAGACAAGTATAAAATGCACATTATCCTGGTCTAAACTCAGCCTAACTAGCATCAATAAAGTGACGGAAGAGGACCTGTCATTAAAGAATAAGAGTTTCAAGCTCCTATCTTTTGTGATACCAGGAATGGTAGAGATCAAAACTAACACTCTGGATCTGTATTTGGTTCTTACCATCTATTTCCAAGGCATACATCCCATAAACCAAATCAACATTTGGTTCATTCAGGCTTTTCAAAACATTTTTCAAATATTAGCTGGCAAGATGAGGGGAAAAGCATGGAGGACCATTTTCAAAACAAGGATGACTCTAAAAAGCCACTGACCTCCATTTAAGGGAGGGTCTCAGGTAAGTGATATGACTGAATAATGGAGAAAATCCAGAGGCTTTATATAGGCAGTTCTCTAGTCTCAGTTATTTTATATTAGGTGTGTGGTGAAGCAGACTGCAAGACTAGATGAGGCAATCCGGTAAATTTCTCCCTTGGGGCAGAGTTCAAAGTAATCAATTACAGGCAAAGGGAAATCTCTAGGAACAGACACAGAATTGCGCATCTTGAACTATGGTGAAGGACAAGTCCATGACAGAAAATACATTTTGCAGTGGCCTAGAAGACAATAAGGTTTGACAAATGAGATAAAGATCCATAGACCTGACGAGTAAGGGTCTCTCTCTTCCCCTTATACATAATAAAGTACCTAACCTGGGACCCAGAATGAGTTAACATAGTGAGATCTGCACATATACGCTAGTACTAGACAGAGTTTATGCCTTGATATAAATTGTTGAAATAAAGAAACCAGGCAAACAAGCTCGGTCATTCAGTCGTGCTTTTACCTGGTGTCAGAATAACCTTGTAATGCTGGGAGGCAGCAAGAGCTTCCTACTTTACATGCAGTGTCTATTAAAAACAATGCCAGATTTTAGTGCTATCGCTGGCAAGGTTTTAAGGAGTTACACGTATCAGTGTGTTCATTTTTCATGCTAATCATCCAACACGGAGAAGGAACTCACATGCTTTCTGAAACAAACCTGTGTATAGGGGCAGGGAGGTACACAGACACACCCCCTCCCCCATTTGCAAAGAGTATTCTTCAAAGAGTGTCTGGGCAAGCCACAGCGGCCCAATGCTCTTTCTCCTGGCGTAGCCTGCATAGGCATGCTGTGAATGACTGGCAGTAGGCTCATCCTTGCTTTTCTAAGTTCACAATTTTTAAAAGTTGTAAAACTCATCTACAATAAGGAAGTAAATATATTTTGTCTATTTATTTCATAGCATTTAACTATCATTTCATTTTAGTTTGGGAGTCGTATTTATTTTACAAGATGAACCTGCTTAATTTAGATTTAATAATTTCAATAAAGCTAAAGCACTTACTCTTTCATCATTTTAAACCCTTAATGCTGTGGTCCAGTATTAGTAATTTAATCAACATCAAAGCAACATAAGTATGAATAATGATGATGATAAATCTAGACTGCTATTAGAAGTTTTGTACGCCAAAATCTAACAGTTTAATAGCCAGAGTTTCCCTGTGGACATTAAAACTTACGTTTAACTGCAACTTTCTTAATTTGCATTTTTATTTCCTTTTGTTGTACTCATATAATGAAATTTTTATTTTTAGGTTCTTTTAAGGAAAATCATGCCCTTTAAATTTATATTGGCCCTTACTCTACACGAAGGCATAATTCCACGTTTCTGACATTACAGCTTCCACAGTAACCACTGCTATGATCCAGAAGATAACAATTTTGAGCAAGGACAAAAGGGGAGGAACAAACACATTAAACAAGTTTAATCTGGACTCTTCAGCTGCAGAACTTCTTTACAGCTTCAAGTAAGAAAAGCTATCTTTCTCTTCCTGCATGTCACAGGTGCTATGATGCAGCTAATACTACTTATTGTACACTCACAAAGAAAACCATGTATTTTTATTAAATCTACAGGAATAAGTTAGAAATTTACTCTGTGTGTACAATAATTCTCTGTCTATATATATCCTTTGTGAGAGCAGATGTTCTCTGAAATGACATAATCTTTCTCTGACTAGATGACAGTTGTCTCACAGCTCAAATATTTCAGCATCTGAGTGCTTAATGTTACAGATCAATCAGAGAAATAATAAAAGGATGCAGAACCTAAAGGGCATACCTATTGCACATTCCCAACTCCTCAACAAACCTGCAAGGCAGAAGAAAGTCCCATCAATATTTTCACATGAAACATGTATAATGGTCATATCAGTAAATGGATTTCAGTGAGGCACTTGCCAAATGATCTTTGTGAACCTCTATATTGGCAGACTTCCCTTTTTACATTATGAAGACAGTAAGTAATGCTTTCACATCTATGAATAGATTGGCCATTAGAGATTGAAAACTGGCTGAACTGCCAGACTCAAAGGCTTGTGATCAGCATCACAAAGTCCACTTGGAGGCCAGTCACTAGTGGGGTTTCCCAGGGTCAATACAGGACCAATACCATTTAACCTCTTCTATTAACAACACAGAAGATGGGACAGAACACACCTCCAGCAAGTCTGTAGATGCCACAAAACCAGGAGGAGTGGTTGATATACCTGACAGCCATGCTGTCACTCAGAAGGACCTGGACAGGCTGGAGAAAAGTGCTGACAGGAACCTACTGAAGTTCCACAATAGGAAATGCAAAGTCCTGCACATGGGGGAGGAATAACCTCATGCACCAGTACAGATTGGGGACTAACTGGCTGGAAAGCAGCTTGGCAGAAAGATGAGTTGGCACAAAGATTATTAAGGGACTGGAGCATCTGTCACATGAGGAGAGGCTGAGAGAGCTGGGGTTGTTCAGCCTGGAGAAGAAAAGACTCAAGAGGAACTTATCACAGTATATAAGTATCTGATATGGGGGAGTAAAGAAGACAGTGCCAGACTCTTCTCAGTGGTATCAAGTGACAGGAGAGGAGGCAATAGGCATATATTACAATACAGGAAATGCCATTTAAACATAAGAAATGGTTGGGGGGGAGTGTTTTGTTCTGTTTGGGTGGGGTTTTTTTGCTTGGTTGGTTGGCGTTTTTTGTTTTGTTTTTTTTTTTTTTTTTTTGGTTGGTTGGTTGGTTTGGTTTTGGTCTTGGTTTGGTTTGGTTTTTTTACTGTGAGGGTGGTCAAACACAGCCTGCCCAAAGTAGTCTCCACCCTTGGAGATATTCAACACCCAACTGGAGATGGCCCTGAACAATCTGATATAGTTGACCCAGGTTTGAACAGAAGGGGGTTGGGCTAGATGATCTCCAGAGGTGCCTTCCATCCTCAGTGATTCTGCAAAAAAGAATAAGCAGCTACATAAAGCATTTTCTCATGAGAACAGCAGCAATAATCACATCCTAGATCAAACAATTTCTTGAGCATTACCCATGGTGGAGGCTGCCTACATCATTGGTATAAAGAAAGCTGTTCTTTCTTCCCCATCCCTCCCCAATCATCTACTTGTTCCTACCTCTTCCCTTTACTAGTACTAGCAATCATGCGGCTATGCAAAGTCTAATATATGGGAAATGAAACAGGTAGAAATGAAAACATGAAATAAATCGAATTTTCAGCTGACACAGCCAACTACATAATACACAACCTCTAGTGACAAGTAAAAGACCACTATCACCTTAAACCCTTTCAGCATCACCTTAGACAAATTTACAAACTACACTGTCAAAAGCAGGACAAAGCACCAGAGCCAGGTTTTACAATTCAAAAAGACTAGTGGAGAAAAATCAAGTGTTGACAGAACAGAATAAATAAGGAAACCTTTCAGCTAAAAAGAAGACAGCAGCAAAAGGAAAGATTCTCCATTTCAGATTAAAAAAATTATGTATGGAAAGGGAAGCCTCTAACAAAGCCTCTGATATGAGACCAAAGAATACTCAGGAGTGTTAAAAAAATGAACATTTTTTTTTTATATTTTTCCACACCCAGATTTATATTGCTTGTCCTGCTTAAAGGAAAACATGATTGTTTTGCCAGCTTTTACAAGGCCTATATATATTTGTGTGTTTTAAGCTGCAATTACCGCTTGTTTCTAGAGAGATAAATGGTAATTTCCTAGATCAGTTCCAATATTAGAACTCAAGAGAAAAGGTAGATTAATTTACTGCCTGGCCTGACACATTTGGTACCTGGACTCTTAGCAGGTCTTGGGGAGCTTAAACATATCAGTCCAATGGGTAAAGCACAAAACAAGCATCAGATGAATGTCCAGCACCTGCAGATGTAACACCAAACAAAATTCCTTTTCACCTTGGGAAGCAGCACTCAAATGGAATATTTAGGTTGGAATGGACCTCCTAAAGTCATCTATTCCCGCCTCTGACCCAAAGCATAGCTGCCTTCACAGTTAGATCAAGATGCTCAGGGTCATATCAAGTTCTGAAATCTCCAAGGATGGAGGTCCTACTGCCTCTCTGACCAGCCTGCTCCAATGCAGCATCACTCTTGTGGTGAAGAATTTTGTCCTTACGTCTAAGCAAAATTGCCCTTCCTGCAATTTGAGTCTGTGTCCTGCTGTGAAGAGTCTGATTCTATGCTCCAACACCCCTCCCTCCCTTTAAATAGTGGAAGACTGCAAGAAGATGCTCTTTTATCCTTCTCCATCCAGTCTAAAGTTACTGTGCTCTGCCAGGCACCTCTCACGCACCACATGCTCCTCCCCCATAACTACCATCCTGCTGGCCTCCTGCTGGACTCTCTCCAATACATCAGTGTTTTGCTTGTACTGGGAATCCCAACACCAGACAAAATACTCCAGATGCCATGTTGCAAGAATTGAATGGAGGGAGACTGCCTTGACCTGCTAGCTACATACTTATTAATATAGACCAGCACATGATTAGTCTTCATCACCACAAGGGCATGCCAATAAACTTGTTCACTTGGACCACCAACGTCCTTTTCTGCAAAGCTGCTTTCTAGCTAGTCAACCTCAACTCTACTGTTACATGGGATTAGTCCATCCCAGATGCAGGACTTTGTATTTGCCTTTGCTGAACTTCAAGAGGTTGCCATCATCTCTGTCAGCCTGTCACAGTCCTCAATGACACTCCTACCTCCAACGTGTTGACTGCTGCACACTATTTCATTGTCCACAAAGTATGAGCTCTTTTCCTTTGAAGAAGCGCAATATCCACCAAGCAGTGGAGGATAGTAAACAGATTCCCAGTTGAATGCCATACCATCTAACTCCACACCCAGAGTCAGTTTAGTCACATCTGCACACAAAGTAATTAAAATCTGTAATAAGCAAGACTTGGCACCTGAGCCAGATTCTCTGCATGGTGTTGACCTATTCCATGTAGTTTGCCCAGAGCTGAAGATACCTAATACAGCACTGCATTATGCCAGGAAGACACACACTACTCTTAATACGAGCCAACGGTATATTCATTAACCCAGGCCTTCAACCCAGAACACAGATGTTAGCAAAGCAATAGGCATAGACCCCTGCTTTAGGAAATACTATTTCCCTGTAAAGAAACATTTGTTGCAGCATGCTGGTGAAATGAGGGAGATCATTATTTATATACAGAATATTCCGTAAATGGATAAACAAAAACATTTTCACCGCATGAGCATCTCCTCTAAAATTCCATGAAAAATGTTAAGCTTCGATGTACGAGAATTCAAAATTTCTTCGTTCAGAATACACTAGCCAGCAACATAACTTAAAACAAAAAGTCCATTAATTGTTGTGCTCCAGCATGACATTTCAGCATTATTACTTCAGATGAAATTGGGTTTTTTAAAAAAAAAATTGTATTTATTTTTTGCTACCATTTACGTTTCTCAAAATGCTCTAAGCACAATACAGAAGTTTAAAAAAAAATTAATCAATACCACAATCAAAAAATGTGACAGGCAATTGGAAAATAACATATATTCCATGTATTGCAAAATCAAGTTCACTTTTCATGGAGTGTAATTTTTATGTCTTGCAAATCAGGCACAGTAAGTGACAGAGCATCATGCATTTGGAAGTTATCCAGAAAATGTGCATTAAGAATGTAATCAGTTTTGCTTCTGGAAATTTCTATGCTTTCAGTTTATATAACAGACCTAGTCAAACCTTCTCTGTGAGTTTTTCTCAAATATTACCATCACAGTGAAACAGGATAAGTAAGAGAATGAGGCACAGCTTTGGGCATTTTAAAAATTAATTTTCCTGTGGTTTTTATTTCCCAGTCTTTTTTTTTTTTTTTTGAGTTGGTTTGCCTATTCTCAGAGACACTGGTTTCAGAAGTGTCTTCCTTAAATTTCACAAAGTTGCACATAACATGAAATGCAAAGAAAAGAGTGGATTACTCAGCCTTTTATAACTCTTTCAGCCTTCTCAACTTCTCCCCTCATTTGTTGGAAAAAAAATTCGTTATATCCAACACATTTCCAAGCAGACAAGCTCTTAAGTCGGAGTCCCATTTGTGTTAAATGAAAATGCCTGTTATACAAATAAAGAAAAGAAATTGCTATTATTTCACTGGCACATTGGAAGTTACTGGTTTCAAATCCTTAGTAATTTGAATCTGTTCATGTTTCACTAAATGAAAAGTCACATATATGGGGGAAAAACATCATAAAGGAGCTAGAATCACATGTCTATCAGGACCATGACATAATGGGCAGACAATACCTAATCGTCAAGGCTGCTAGACTTGCGTTTACTTTCTCACTTCTCCAGGGAACAAGAACCTGAAAATAAGAAATGTTCTGTTGCATGTCAGACACTTAATCATTTATATACTTCCTTCTAAGTTTCCTTTTCTTCACCTGTCACTTGAAAATTTTCTTTAAATCAATTACAAATATTGTGCTGGGCCAAAATGAATGAAGTAGTTATTAAAATACAACTAGTAGTGGAATTAAAGCTTTATTCACCACCTTATTTGCAAAGTCATATTATAAGTATCTAAAAATCTTCACTTTTCTGACTTCCATTCAGAGTCAGAACTTCTATCACACACATAATATTTCATTTACTTTACGGGGGGGGGGGGGGGAGGGGAAGGAAAAAGAAAAAGAGAACTAGCTTCTAACTAGTTTAGGGAAATTCATTAAATGATCTCTCTGAAATGAGGAAGAAATGGACCAGAAGGATTCCCTGAACTAGTTTGGCCAATTCACATAATGACACTTGATTTCTAACTTTTGTCCCAAAATGCAAAATTCCTATCCAGTTTTTATAAAATAGCTTGAAAAAGGTTCCACACTAAAACAGAATAATGACCTAAACTCCCTCATATGACTAACCCTTACATTAAGACATGACTTAGTACTTTTGTCCATTGCCTTACTACAATGTCTCTTTTTTGGAGGAACATCATTAATACTGGACAAGGTAATTTCAGTCTTATCTGAGGCCAATGAATGTCTGTCAAAAGGTTTACCATGATATCAAAAGGGAAGAATAACCTGCTGCTGCAACGGAAGTCAAGAGAAGTATTTCTAATAAATGTATGCCAAAATGATTAAGGAAAATGGAGTTTAGACTTTGTGAATATATAATTTCCAAACTGACTAGAAATTTCCTATTGACCAGAATCCTCTTCAACACAGAACCATCTGACAGGATGGTGAAATGCAAGCCACTTGAATACACCCTTAGTTTGGAGGTGAACGACTACGGAGTTCCTGTTGGAAAGAACAGACTGCTATTAACAATATAGTATTTTAAACAAGAAAACACAGACGCTGAAATAGTTTAAAGGCAGGAAGACCCAGTAGGAAAACTACAGTTTTATGAGGAGTGGGACAGGACCAGATACAGATAGACAGGTAATTCCAAACTAAACAAACAATACAATAAATCTTGAGAGGAGTGCAGCCTTTACATCATAACAAACCATGTAATTCTTCCACTCCCACTCTTACAAGATAAGAGCTGTCTTGTTTTACAGCCACTAACTTAAATTACATTAATCCAAAGCTAAGGTGTTATCCAAAAGGAGAGAGGGAATTTCATTTTGACTGACATCTACAGTGAATATAGCCATGCTTTCTCACCTGCTTTATTTAAAGTTTGTGATATGCTTTTCAGTAGAGTTCGTTCTACGTTCTGAATGCTGCCAAAAGCACTATGAAAGTACTAGTAAACTGTATGTGATTTTGCAAAAAAGTAATTTCTAAAGGTTTATGAATTGGTTCAATCACATCCATTTTTAGTGGAATGCAAAGGATCTTGTCTGAAAAAGGATTAATACTCAGTTGAATTTGAAGTTTCATAGAATCATAGAATCATTAAGGTTGGAAAAGACCTCTAGGATCATCGAGTCCAACCGTCAACCCAACACCATCATGGCCACTAAACCATGTCCCTAAGGGCCTCATCTACACGTCTTTTAAATACTTCCAGGGATGGAGACTCAATCACTTCCCTGGGCAGCCTGGTCCAAGGCCTGACCACTCTTTCAGTAAAGAAATTTCTCCTAATGTCCAGTCTAAACCTCCCCTGGCGCAACTTGAGGCCATTTCCTCTCGTCCTATTGCTAGTTACTTGGCAGAAGAGACCAACACCCACCTCACTACAACCTCCTGTCAGGTAGTTGTAGAGCACGATGAAGTCTCCCCTCAGCCTCCTCTTCTCCAGGCTAAACAACCCCAGTTCCCTCAGCCGCTCCTCATAAGACTTGTGCTCCAGGCCCTTCACCAGCTTCGTTGCCCTCCTCTGGACACGCTCCAGCACCTCCATGTCCTTCTTGTAGTGAGGGGCCCAAAACTGAACACAGGATTCGAGGTGCGGCCTCACCAGTGCCGAGTACAGGGGCACGATCGCCTCCCTACTCCTGCTGGCCACACCATTTCTGATACAGGCCAGGATGCATTTGGCCTTCTTGGCCACCTGGGCACACTGCCGGCTCATGTTCAGCCGGCTGTCAATCAGCACCCCCAGGTCCTTTTCCTCTGGGCAGCTTTCCAGCCGCTCTTCCCCAAGCCTGTAGCGTTGCCTGGGGTTGTTGTGGCCGAAGTGCAGGACCCGGCACTTGGCCTTGTTGAACCTCATACAGTTGGCCTCGGCCCATCGATCCAGCCTGTCCAGGTCCCTCTGCAGAGCCTTCCTACCCTCGAGCAGATCAACACTCCCGCCCAGCTTGGTGTCGTCTGCAAACTTACTGAGGGAGCAGTCTCCACCCCTCAGTCATCTACAGATGTACTACAGGAACTGCTAAAAAGGAGTCCAAAGTCCTTTTAATGGGAAAAAAAGAAGCTCTTCTCTCTCCATTTAGAACTACATTAAATGTTTTGGACAAGATTTTTTAAGTCATATTCAGGCAGAGACCAGACCTGGAAAATTTTAAGTAAAATAGAACAAACACACTTTTTAGACATGCACAGTAAAAGAAACTGGAGTACTTCCATCTTGAAATACAAAAATAATTTTCTACAAACATCTACAATCAGATAATTTACGTAAATTTAAAACAGCCACTTTATAGTACAGCTATGTTTTTCCAATTGTTTGCAGTTGTGTAGTGTGCCAGTCTCATCAGCATACCACTCAGGCTTCAGAAAACAAGCTATGTTGGAAAATACCTGATTCTAGGTTAAAAGTAACATCTATATATAGACATGAACACATTACTAATAACAAAGCCATCATGGCACACAGAGAAAGGCTGATCACTATTCAAGGCTAAAAGTTATTCTTTTGATTGACATATAAATCATAATATAATAGATAACTGATGTTTGCAATTTATAGATACATAGATTAAAAATCCTAACTTAAAAAAAGAGAGGAAGAAAGTACGGATCATGCTATATCATTAACATCCTTAACATGTTGCTTCTCAAATTAAAGGTATGCCTTGTTGTTCAACAATATATGATTTTAGCTAAGCATTAAGTCTTTTTCCTCTGTTACAAGCAAGAATTTCAGTATTTAGTACAATCGCTGTAAAGAAAGACCTTGATGCTCTCAACTGCAACTGACATATAATAATTTTCTCTTCACCAACTCTATCCAGCTTACAACAGATATGAACAGAAAATTCCTTCTCTGAGGAGAACTGAAACAAAAGGAATTTGATAAACCAGGCATTTCACTTAACCAGCCTGTCAGCTAGCTAACAATCATTTGGAATCTCATGAAGACGTTCAAACAGGTGCATCTAAAAAGGATAATACACAAATGTCTACTATATAAAGTGTATAACAATTTATTGGTTTTTTTAGAAGGTCTTTGAAATTCTATTTCTGTGTTAATTATAGAGGTGCAACAAAAGGTTAGCATAACTGAAATAGCAAACAGGTCAGTCTTTTTTACTTCAAGTAAAAGTATTTCTACCCGTTCAAACTAATGGCACATAATGCTTTTTATTGGAAGATCTACTGGGCTTCAGCAGAACTGATTTTTCTCTCTTCAAGCAAGTCTTCAAGGGGGGGGAGGGCGGGAAGGGAGGGAGAAAAAGAAGGGGGGAAAAAGAAGGGGGGAAAAAGAAGGGGGGAAAAAGAAGGGGGGAAAAAGAAGGGGGGAAAAAGAAGGGGGGAAAAAGAAGGGGGGAAAAAGAAGGGGGGAAAAAGAAGGGGGGAAAAAGAAGGGGGGAAAAAGAAGGGGGGAAAAAGAAGGGGGGAAAAAGAAGGGGGGAAAAAGAAGGGGGGAAAAAGAAGGGGGGAAAAAGAAGGGGGGAAAAAGAAGGGGGGAAAAAGAAGGGGGGAAAAGAAGGGGGGAAAAGAAGGGGGGAAAAGAAGGGGGGAAAAGAAGGGGGGAAAAGAAGGGGGGAAAAGAAGGGGGGAAAAGAAGGGGGGAAAAGAAGGGGGGAAAAGAAGGGGGGAAAAGAAGAAAAGAGGAAAAGAGGAAAAAAGGGAAAAAGGGAAAAAGGGAAAAAGGGAAAAAGGGAAAAAGGGAAAAAGGGGAAAAGGGGAAAAGGGGAAAAGGGGAAAAGGGGAAAAAAAGGGGAAAAGGGGAAAAGGGGAAAAAGGGGAAAAAGGGGAAAAAGGGGAAAAAGGGGAAAAAGGGAAAAAGGGAAAAAGGGAAAAAAGGGAAAAAAGGGAAAAAAGGGAAAAAAGGGAAAAAAGGGAAAAAAGGGAAAAAAGGGAAAAAAGGGAAAAAAGGGAAAAAAAGGAAAAAAGGAAAAAAAGGAAAAAAAGGAAAAAAAGGAAAAAAAGGAAAAAAAGGAAAAAAAGGAAAAAAAGGAAAAAAAGGAAAAAAAGGAAAAAAGGAAAAAAGGAAAAAAGGAAAAAAAGGAAAAAAAGGAAAAAAAGGAAAAAAAGGAAAAAAGGAAAAAAAGGAAAAAAAGGAAAAAAAGGAAAAAAAGGAAAAAAAGGAAAAAAAGGAAAAAAAGGAAAAAAAGGAAAAAAAGGAAAAAAAGGAAAAAAAGGAAAAAAGGAAAAAAGGAAAAAAGGAAAAAAGGAAAAAAGGAAAAAAGGAAAAAAGGAAAAAAGGAAAAAAGAAAAAAGGAAAAAAGGAAAAAAGGAAAAAAGGAAAAAAGGAAAAAAGGAAAAAAGGAAAAAAGGAAAAAAGGAAAAAAGGAAAAAAGGAAAAAAGGAAAAAAGGAAAAAAAAAAGGAAAAAAAAAAGGAAAAAAAAAAGGAAAAAAAGGAAAAAAAAAGGGGAACATCTAATAATCCACACAGAACATTTAGAAACATCTTTTCAGCTAATTTGACCAACTTCAGAATTATGGTTTGGGTTTTTCCATCAAGTACAAATCAGTCTTGCATCCAAATACAGTATTCAGGCAGGCCTTCCTGTGTTCCAAAATAAGTAACCCAGCAATTCCTTCTCTTCTGAGGTCATATACAGAAAGTTTGGAAGAATGCTTCTAGGAAGGGGTTTTATCCTACTTGATGTGTTATGCTTTGTCTTCAAAAAACTTTAACAAAACATATGGAAACAAAGAGATAGACTCATACAGCCCTCACTGTCCACCTCCTTTCCTTTTTACTCGCATTCTGTGCTTAGGACATTACCGGTTGCCAGAGAAGAATCTGATGTTGCATTTTCTTGCAAGTAGTAAGCTATAAATTATTCTGGTAAGGAGCTGATCTCAGTCGCCTCTCTTAACGCTCTTCCACAGTGTTCAAAATACAGTTGTTAGTAACTATTCAGATACAAGGCACATTTGATTTAGTTTGTATGGAAAGCACCCAATCCCTACCTACACATGCACCTACACAGACTTACATGAGTCCCAAGTGATCAGCTGGCCAAGCGGTCCTTAGGGATTTGGGCTTTTTTAAGGCAGACAGTGTCTTCAAGCTTCAACTCAGACAAACCCCACTGCTAGTCCCAGCCGCTGCCTTTTTATAGCTTTGGGGAGGCAATGCTGAGTTTCTGCGGAGACTTTCTGGGTCATAGACTTCTGCTTTTCTTAACTACACAGCCAACCTTGGCGCTCTCTCACTTATTCTTCCTAAGTCATACAGAGGAGCTACAAATTTTATCTCAGCCTACAGAGCAACACACGCATACTCGTTAAGCCTGGTAGTTACAGCACCGACTTTGGAGACAGGGACACACAGGCTCCAATCCCCCCTCCAATGAATAGACTCGTTCACTTTTCATAAAAAGTAAGAAAAGCAATTTCTCAGGAAAAGAATTAACAGTTATAAATTTTTTAAATGGCATACTGAATATGACATCAAACCCAATATAAAATAATATTGACACTATAAATAAATAAATAGCTGATAAATAAATACAAGTGAAACCCGACCTCATATAAAGCAGTGAATTTGTTTCATTATAGTGGAACTGGGACTAAAATTACATAAACTAAGACAATTTAAATGCTTTTACATAGGAAATGTTCAGAGGTGCACATTTACAATTACTGTACATGGCCGAACCACACTTTGTAAAATGAGGCCAAAAGCTTGCTGCTTTGTATTTCAAGTCCTAAAAGTTCATTTCAGGAACACACTGTCCTCAGAGTCTGCCATTTTTGCAACTTTCGAAGTCCTTAGATAAAGGTTATACACTAACACTTCCCATTTGTCTATGGCTCCACAAGCAAGATGACTGTAACAATTTTTGACAATGGAAATGGAATACTCCCCACTGAGAACTCTCTACATAGCCCATACAGATGATCTGACAAGCGTCTAAGTGACTACATCACAATAAAAGATGAAGTATCCTTAGTCCCTGTGCCCTGCCTTTTCGTGTACTGGTTTTGAACCACCTGTAAACACACCACATGCCAGGAGGACCAAGACAAGAAAGCATCAAAGCACGTAAGTTAAAAGGCCTTTCTCTCTTTTTACTTTTCCGCTTTTATCTCGGGTCCATAGGTTTCTACATTTTATTCTCATTTTTTGCTTAATACACAGCAGAGCTGGAAGCTGACAAATCCAATAGATACCATCATCTTTATTCATCTCAACACCAAGCACCTCACATTTTCATTATGTGTATAACCAAAAAAAGACTTCCTGTTCATGTCTTAGGTGGTTGATGGTTCCTAGTTGCCTTGCATATTTTGACTTGGCTGTCCATTTCCACTGGGCAACAGACACAATAGGTTGACTGGAATGTTCATAATATGCAACACTTATTAAGGGATAGAAATTCTTCAGTGAAAGACCCTTTAAAATATAATCGTATTCCCTTGTAGGTTTCAAATCAATTTCAAATATCTAAATGCATAAGGACTGTCATGTAATTGTAATTTAATTTGATCCAGAATATAATGCAATTTTACTAATATCTATATAAGACATAAAAAGATGAGGCACCTTATACAGGACTTATCATTCATTAATATTATTGAGGAACTGTCATACTAAAAAGTTACTTCTGCATTTTACCATGTCTTTTGCAGGATTAAGCTAAATTGTCTTTTGCATTATTTATTGCATAATTTTTAAATGTCTCTGTCACAGTCATTGTGAATCTATAGCTTAATACATCAAAAGGAAACAGAAAAAATCTGGCTATAATATTTAGGACATGCAAGTAGAAAGTACAAATATTGTCAATTCCATCAACCATTCAGAGTCCATCAAACAATGACTAGTTAATTTCAAAATCTATAGAAATAATCTTTCAATATTTCAAAGGTGCAAGAAAATGTTATATCTCAGTGGCTCAATTGCTATCTAAGTTACAAAATCATAACACAATTTAATAGAATTCTGAATGCCATGTATACAGATTAAAGTATTTGTACACATGGGTAGGCAGTTGATATATGCACTTTTAAAAAATGTGAAAGTTCTCAGTACTGTTTGAGTCTTTTAATTTAGTAAATAACATATGCTAGTCTTTGAAAGAAAAGTCTTTATGTAAGCCATATATCATCAAAATACACATCTACCTTAATTCTTCCTAGAGGTATTCTGTTTACTATTGTCAGATATCATAAAATTCAGATGCACACACACTTTATGATTTATGCACTCTATTATATTGTAATGCTTTAAGAACATTTCTAAAGGGAAATAAATCTTTTCTCAAGATTGACAAAATGTTATTCACCACTTTGTTGTTATTCTAGGCTATTAGATACAGATTTGGCATCTCTATTTTCAGAAGGAATCAGCACCAATATCTGGGCATGGGGAAGTGAACAGGGAGATGTGCTTCAATTATCATAGAGGTTTTGTCAACTTTACTCCTCAAAACACACTGAATTGACACAAAGAAATGAAAACTTAATTAATTAATTACCTTTTCTGCTGTACAAAATGCAAACTATGGAAAGTAGTTGTGAAAAATGTACTCAACAAGAAGCTACTTTAGAATATCTTGTTCCAGTCATAACATAGGCCTAAAGTAAATGTATTAAAAGGGCTTGATCTTTCCCATGCAAGCAAATAACAAAAAGCTTAAGTTATTATGTGCCTTTGTACGGTCCTATAAAAGCAATTCTATAGTGTATTTACAGCTCAGTATGCACTTTTATTCAAATGTTATGACTTCCTTGAAAAACTGACATTTCTGATTCAAATATATAACTTTATTTCAAAGATAATTATCTCAAAAAAATCTTTTTTTACCTAGTTAACTAAAAAAAGGGATAAATTAAGTGCAAACATTTTCTTGGGTTTTTTGCTTGTGTCAGTAATACATAGTATTAACTCTTAAGTTATTATTTTCTTTTGCAGCAAACCAAATCGTAGAACTGCAATAACTTCCCACTTGCAATGAGAAACTTCTAGAGTGAAGAGTATATCACAGTATTATACTCTTTCCCTCCTGTTTCTTAGACAAGAACAAGTACAAAGTGATTTGGTAATGAGCCAAAAATCAGGATCTAGGTACAGTTTCATCTACGGGAAATCTAACTGCTTTATAAATATATAATAATATATAAATGTACAGATACACATCAGCGGGTTTGAGATACTTAAAAACCTTAGTTTCCAATTTCAATTTCCAAGGAAAAGCATAACTTCTGTAAAAATTTAAGAGACTATAATGAAATTTCATAGGTTAAACATAACTGTACAATGATGTTGACCAAATAATCAAAAATCTTGTTTGAACATATATTATTTAGAAAATCATAGCAAAGAATTTTTAAAAAAAAAGTTTCTTATGCAACAACACCAAGTAAATATCTCAGATCCTGACCGAAATCTGTTCCAAATCAATGCAATGACTTCCATTGATTTCAACAGGTTTTGAAACAGACTTTTAAGCCATACAGAATCAGAACTATTCACAGATTCAGAATCTAGAAATTTAAAAAACATTGGTAAAGTATACAATTAGCAGTAACTAATTAGCAGATACTTTATAAGGAAGTATACTTTTCAGATACTATATAAAGAAGATTCTGGAAGAAGTGATAGTACAATATTTTAAGGTCTGATTATTTGATGAGCTACTAGCCATCTTAACTTTAAAGACAACAGTATGAAGCTCTCCACAGGTAAGCATTACTTTCAGGGATAACTTCATGTGGAAGATTGACCTTGGCCAGCTGCCAGACACCCTCCCAGCTGCTCTCTCACTCCCCCTCCTCTGCAGGACAGGGGGAGAAAATAACATGGGAAAACCATGAAAAAAGGTTGTGGGTTGAAATAAAGTCAGGGAAATCACTTGCCAATTACTGTCACAGGCAAAATAGACTTGACCTGTGGAAAATTAATTTAATTTATTGCCAATTCAAATAGACCTTAACGGTGAGAAACAAAGACCAGATCAAAACAATGTCTTCCCTTGACCTCCCTTTTTCCTACGCTCAACTTCATTCCCGATTCCTCTACCGTCTTCCCATCCCAAGTGGTGCAGGGGGATGGAGAATGATGGGCTGCAGTCAGTCCATAACAGCTTCTCTCTGCCGCTCACCTGTGTCCTGTGGCGGGTCCGTTGCAGAGCCAGCTGGAACCAGTGTCTGGCACGGGACAGCTACTGGTCACTCCTCACAGAGGCCACCCCTGCAGCCCCCCTGCTGCAAAAAACTGGACATGGACACCCAATACATCTCAAAAGGGAATAAAAGTTTTTTAGAATCGCCATTGCTTCCTCAAGAACATCCGAATCTAACTCCCTCATGCCTCACCAAGTCAAACACATCTATATCTTGATAGTTTCTAAGTATCTAACAAAACAGAACATTCTAATTAAATTAGGTGTTACTCGCATGAAAGAAGAAATGGATTATGAAATGTTCCCTGAAAATGTGTTATGTAAACATCTAATTTAGAGGAAATCTGCATCTGCAGTGTTTCACAGATATTTCTATTATGAAATAAATATACCTTTTACTTGGATGTAGAAACAGGACCAAAGCTGTTCTTTGAAGTCCTATAGCCTGGCCTGCTTTATCATATGACAAGAAGGGGGGGGGTGGGGGAAGAAAAGACAGAAACATATAGAAAACATGTCTTGATTAAAGCTATTTTCAAATTTATTTGTGATGTAAAATGTTCAAGTGTCAGGTGGCAAAAATCTTTGCAGTGCACAACAACAGTCTCTGTAGACTCAGATAATTTGTTCATAGTTACTCAAGTTATGGGGCATTAATGACATCTGAGTTGATTTATGCTACCCTGCATCTGGTGTGAAACAAAGGTTCCTTCTGATGACAACCAACACTCAGTAAATCTGATCAAGAAATCAGTGTAGCATATCATCAATATCAACAATTAACTTCAAAATCAATTGCTTATTAATGGTGAAGATGCAATATATATTGCACCCAAGAGAGATACCACTACGGACCAGTCCTCTAGGGTTGTAATAATCTGCCTTCTGCTAAATAAAAATAATAATAAATGACACAGACAATAATATATACCTAGCACGCAGTGGAAAATTAGGTCTAAAACACAAAATCCCTAGTATTTCTTTACTTAAATGAGTTTACCAAGTCAAGATGGAAAGGATTCTGAAATCTTCCTACTATCATAAGAGTAGAAAAAGCTTCCATTGATTCATTCACTGGATGCCCTTCAGACCTTAAATTTCCAACCATTTTCACTGCTTGTTAAAAAATGAAAGAATTAACAAGTCAGCTACCCAGCTAGTGAATGCTCAGCTGGGCTTGCCCTGACATGATTCAAATTTGTGGTTCCAGGAAGATTAAGTGGTTATAGTCTGACATACACCTGGCCACATGATCCTTTTGGGCAGAACACTCTATTGCTATCCTGAATAATACTTTACATAAACCTCTTCATTTCCAAACCACTGTGCATCTATTAATTAATATAAACAGCTTAGTATAAAATCATTAAATATTGTTCTTTAATAGATATAAATCTAAGGCACAAAGAAATTTAGAGAAAATATTTTAAAAAAAAAAAAAATCAAAGCAATAAGATCCGTTTCTTCAAACTATTAAGGTGTTTCAAAACTTTTGATGATCCTGAGCTAAGTGACAAAAACGTTAAAATTTCAATCTCTTGTCTATTGCTCTTTGTCTAACCCATTAGAAGCATCCTAGTCACATGGTTCAGAGCAGTATTTGTTAGCTGCATAAGGATAAAAATATTCAGAAATCTCAAAGTCTAGGTTTGATTTCATACTTACTGCCACTAGTAAGAAAAGAATCAGGACTACTTTGAGGTATGTTCTTCAAATAATATAGCAACATGCATCTTATTTCCCAAAGATCCTTTGTTTTAACATAAAATAAATCAGTATTATTTTTCCCTACGCCTTTCTAAAACTACCATCCAGCAGCACCACCACATTTACATTTTACACTGCTGGTACTCCACATACAATTAAGCTTTCATTTCTCCTGTAATGTAGCTCTCAGCAAGGTTCATAGCCTTATTTCTCTTGACTCGGTCATGAGTAGAAAGCCACTCCCTATTTTATCAGGTTAGAAAGAAACGTGTAATATTTTATTTTTTTTAAATGAAACCCATGACCTACTGAAGCCAATGGAAGTTTCACCATTACCCTCATCCAAAAACGTAACTGACAATTACAACTGCCGATAAAATTTCTCTAAACAGCGTCACCATCCTTGCCTTTTTGTTTTGTTCAGCTTTAACTTGGTAACCATTAAATCACATCAGTTGTTTAGCACATGCTCACTGTTCACTGAAAACACAGTCATTCCACACTAATGCTGTCAAAACTCCCTCTCACTTGAACTAAAAACTACAGCTGATTTCAAGAATGGATACGTAAACTCTTATTAAGAACATAAGATTATATTAGAAAGAAAAAGACATCTCCATGTTCTGAAAAAGCAAAGACATCTATGGTACACTGCATTTATTTTCAAATGGCTTTTTAAAATCTTTGTTATCCCCCAACCCTCCTCTTTCATATCCTCTACAATTCTTTATATGGCACTATAATACTATTTTTAATAAGAAGGTGTGGGGAGTTGTTTCATTTTGTTTGCAAGTTCAAATAATTTTTTTTCCATAAAACTATGTTTCAGTTTCATAAAATATTGTACAGTTTACAGTTTTTGTGCCTAGTTTAATAGGTTTTCACATTCATTTCAAAAGAATTACTCAAGACAGTATTTCTCAAATATGCAACAACCAGTTTAAATGAACAGGAAATTTCATAAGGAAGTATTAATCATTTTCTCTAGTCTTTAAGGGGCAAAGAAAGTAAAGGCCATTTTCTCCATGAACAAAGCTTCTATTTTGATTGGATATTAGAGAAAAAACATATAGAAACAGTGCCCATTAACAGATTGTTACTATAGCAGATGCATTTGCACATGCTGCACTGCAGAACCAACTTACAGGAATTTATTTCACTGAATTCACTATTTAAAAAAAAAAAATCTTTTTCAAAGCAGTATTAGACCCCAAAAATCTATGGTTTATAATAGTAATCTGGGATTAATGAACTGGTAAAAAAAAAAATATATATATAAAAAAAGTCCAGTCTTTCCCATATCTTTCCCATAGCCCTTCACGCTTGCAAGAAGTAATGAAAACTACAGATGAGAAAGTCAGAGGACTGTGACTGCTGGGGCAGGGGAGAGGACAGGGAACTGGAGACTGATATAATGTGGAAAATTAAAGGTAATATGGTGAATTAATGTTATTTTATGTACATGTTTTGGTAAGGAAAACCTCTAGCTGGGCTATTTTTACATCTGAAGATTCTGTAAAGACTCATTTGCTGCAAGAGACTACCGTAAAACAGCTGTTCCAGTTAAGTCCCAGAAATTTAACAAAATGAACAGAACAGTTAATGCAGAGACCTGCAGGATTTGAGACGGTTTTGGAGACCTGGTTGAAAGCGCAGAACAGGATTTCTGAGAAATCAGAGTCTCGGTGTAGAAATCCAGAGGATCAGGAAGGCTTTGAGACTATACCCCCAGGAATATATGACCAAACTATTGCTGAGAAGAAAACATGAACTGAGATGTAAAATAAATAAATCAAGAAATAAGACTTCCTGTACTTAGAAAGAAAACAGTACGGAATTATTTTTTTAATTGTCTATATTGCTGTCGGAAGTCAGCAAGTCTATGTTCCTTCCAGACATCTATCCTGGTCAAGTCCAAGGCATATAAGTGTCAGGTTAGTTTAAAACATACATTATTTGTTACAGAAGGAGCATCTAACAAAATATATTGTCTATATATTTTATACACAGATAGACAGTTTAAATATTCAACTAAATCGCCCTTCCACTATAGCTAACTCTTTCTTTTATTTTTTAAACAGCAACAGCAGTTCCCAAACTTAAAAAGTCTGAGAACATGAGAACACTCTATAGACACTGTACCTTGAATCCAAGAAGAATTGAAGTCTCTCCTACTGGTCCAACAGTATACTGACACTTCACAAGAAAACACAAACAGTATCTCTAAAATAGTCCCTAAAAATGCAGTCACCATTCTTTGTGCTTTGTTATACTAGACTCTGTGAACTTACTGGAAACCATGAAGTGTAAAAATAATTAAGTTCTAGAAAGTACCCAGCAGCTGAACCCTGTATTGAACTCCCTTGAAATTGCATAGTTCCTCAAGCATTGTAATAAACACATAGTTTGATTATTGATCCTAAATGCAAAGACAAAATACAAGAGAAAAAATACTTTTAAGTGATCTACATTTGGATAAGAATGTTTTCTTATCCAAATATGTTTTCTAAGCTTAAAATATTGCTCTGTCTTATATCTATAGAAATCAATAGATAAAAGCATTGATACAGGTATCTGTTATTCTTATGCTCTTCAAGTAGAATTTCAGAAGGGTCCATTCAGATTAATAAATTTTCACAGTAGGCTGCAAATCAAATCATTACTTCCTGCTCAGAATGCCTCAGAGTAGCTCCACACTGACAACCATAATGAATAGGGAATAAAGCCACAAAATTGCTATTTAGCAATTCTTAGTTCCTAGGCATAGTAACAATGAACAGAAAAACAGGGGCACCCTCCAGAGGAGGAGGAATTCTATGCAATTGTGCCTCAGATGAGGAATGTAGAACCATTAATGCAGTTTATTAGATGCTATTTTAATCTCTCACACCATGAAACACAAGAAGATGGTAAAAGAATCCAATAGTAACTGCCACAACATCATGCTGATTTTCATTAAATTTGTTGAAAGGGGACTCAGCATGGAATTATTAAACTGCTTTCAAAGGCAAATGACTAAAATGGCTCATCTATTTATAGCCATCGTTCTCAATCACTTTTTTTTTTTATAGTGACACCTGCTATTTCCTACTATAGTTAAGGTTCTGTCAGTCTTCCCTCAAAAACCCAATTTTTTCACAGTCTTCTACCTCGGTGATAAAAGAAACTATCATTCTTTAAAAACGGCAGTAAAGCTACTTAGAAATGGTTTTAAGAAAATAAAAATAAAGAAACCAAGTAAGATGATGGTCATCTGATTACGTCTAAAGATCTAAAACCCTCTTCAGTCCTTACAGGTTTCAAACTGATTTTTGCACTTTAATGACCCAGATACAAACTTGGTTTTGCAACAGCAGATTTATAGAACAGTAGCTTATATATAAGCTAGATACATCCTTTTTATATATATAAACATATATATAATAGAAATATATTTATATAGACATTATTATAGTAGAATTCTGTGCTTCCTGAATACATTTATAAAGAAAAAAGTGTTTATTTTTCAGTAAACTTAATGGTAACAAAAATTTTAGACATCATTGTTTTTATCACAAAAATCTCGGCACACATGCATTTAAATGATAGGGAAGGTGCCTGTGATAACAGCACTATCTGGAAAAGGATGTAAGTGCTGCTGTGGCAACTGAACATATCCAAAAAATCTGAGTGACAAGCAAAAGCATCACAGCACTATATACACTCCTAATGCTCTACTGTCATAGCATCTGTACTGTGAAAATAGTTTAGAAAATACCCAGTACTTTAGAATTACCCAAAGTTTGGTAACTAGCTGTCTATAGACATATAGCAAATTTCATCCTCTTACAAAGACATATAGTTGCCATTTACTTCGTTCAAGGCATTCTTGACATACTTTAAAATAACAATAGTTATTTTTTATACAGCTTTTAGGCTACAAAGAAGAAGTCAGCCAAATCATCAGCATTTTATTTCCTTCACTTTCATCATCCACACATTCAAAATGTGTTCTCACCGCATCAAAAAAGTCCCTACTTGAGATGCTTAAGATTTGGTCTGTGCTTATAAAGAAAAATTGACTTATCAGCTTGCCCAACAGATCGATCTGAGCTACTTCAGACCTTGAGATACATCACATTATAAAGGAAAGTACTCCCTACAAAGGGAAAAAAAGATGATGCAGGGAGACCCCTTGTTTTTAGAAGAAGGGTGTTTAAGGTCCAAGATCTCCGAGATCATTTAAAAACCAGCAGAGGATGGAAGTATCTTGAGAACAGACAGCTGCAAATCATTTTCAGAACATGAAAACATCCAAAGACTGATTATATTCCAAAACGAACCATTTCTTTCATAATTTCATGGTAAAAACCTACCTGAACACTCAGTATTATTCATCTAATCTGCTGAAAGGTCTTTTAGCATTTTTCTGTCAATTAAAAAAACACTACAATTTTGTGTGATGAACCATTCATCAGATTTTAACTGGGACCAGCCAGGAGCGGCCATTTTGACCTTCTAGTCCTAACAGTCTGCTCAGAAAACTGAACCTCACTTAAGTAAAGTGGTGCACATGCAGTATCTAGTCAATACATTTTGTCACTACTCATCATCCCTTCTTTTTGCTTAATTCAATTTCTTAAACCCATTTGAGCATGCATGTAACTTCATTCATTTGAGAAATTGCTGAATTTTGACATTTGTACATCACAATGGGATTTCTGAGGCTTCAAGGTACAAACATAATACAATAAAAAAAAAGTAACAGCAGCCTACAAAAAAAAAGTTAAAGTCTTTGCAAGCCCTTGCTGCAAAGCAATTGATAAACAGAAGCTTTCCAAATTCAACTCATAACAATACAGTTTTATGGTAAGTTTTAGGAGACACATTGCTCAGAAGCTTTTTGAAAAGAATTCAAGATTAGGCCTACTTGTATACTTCATTACAGCATGCAGTAATATGGGAGATTTAGTAAGTAACAGATTTCCCTCAAGATGTGACTTGCAAACAACAAACAAATTTGCAGAAGGCTTGTGAAGATACTAGTTAGGTTTGCATCTGCAGAAGATAATGGGAATACATCAATTTACCACCACTATGGATCAGACCCGGTTCATCTAAAAATAAATACATAAATAAATAAGAATAAATTGATTAAATTGGACACACTATATGCAACCACCCGAACATCTATAGTAACTGAGTTCTTGGATACATTCTTTTGAATTAACAGAGCATGCCAGAGTTTTCTTATCATTTACTTGTCTATTCCTTTATCATGCTCATTCTTTTGCTCAGAGATTTTCCTGCCACTACATTTTAATGTATAATTGTCACTTTCTTACATATCAAAATGAGTTCATACTCATCCCACAAAGTTGTAATTAGTATAAACTTGAAACCGGAACTCAAGAAATTAATTTTGCCACCAAATAATGTTATCAACCATATTAATATAGTAGGTAGAAATCCTCTTGTATGGAAAGATTCATATTCTCACTGTGTGTATGCATATGTAAATATTTAAAAGTAACTAAGAGCTATATCAAGAGAGCTTTCATTCTGTTTTTGCCTTGTGGTCTTTCCACATCTTCTATTTTAGCATATATTAGCCAAATATATACTGACCACTATAAGAAGCATGACACTGAACTGAACAGACTGGCCCAGCTGTTCGCATGTTCACATGTAGGCTGAGGAGGAAGGTTTTTAAATGATATGAACAGAAGCAGAAAGCATACTGCAGGGACTTAGAGCTTTTACATAAATAAATATTTTGCTAAGGTTTTGCTTTCAAAGATTTTCCCTCCTTTTTCTTCTAAATCTGTTTAAATGTTGGAAACAAAACTCTGGAAGTAATGTTGCTGTGGTTGAAGTGTATGATGCAAAATTTTTAGAAAGTGGCAATATCTTACTTCTTCCTAAACCACCTGATATAACCAAGAGAAAAGACAGTCAAGAGACAAAAGCATTTTTTCAAGGAGAAGTTTGGTTAAGTTACAGTAAAAATAATCTGAAAAATTCCACTTACTCCAAATGATGCAACTGTAGTATACTGTCTGTTGATAGCGTGAATTTGTTCTAAATCTTAGCTCTGTACTTATCTGCTGTTGAGTGGCATTAAATGTCAATGAATAAATGCCAGCCTGAGTACAGACTCCTGGTGCTAGAATTTTACTCCTTTGATCAAATTAATCTTACGGAGTTCACCTGAAATTGCACTTTTCACTATAATTTGTCAAAGGATAAGGAAACAACTTGTCTCAGACTGTCTTCTCTGCAGAGGCCTTATGCTTACACTACAATGCTTTTACCTTGGCAACATCTCATTACTGTTTGTTAACTGCCTGTACGGGATCACTAAAATCTGCCCAGACACTGTTGCAAGCATCACCAAGCAGTTTCTGAAATAAATCACTGGCTCAATGAGTGATAAAACTGATTACTCTTTGAATTTAAAACACAATTATTCATGTTTCCAACTTCTATTTTGTTATAAAATAGCAACATACTGTCCATTTAAAATCTAAACACAAGACGAAATGATTAATTGCAGTTCATAAAGTTTTTATTTGGATCCAGTATCCTGATGCCTCTTGAAACCTTCTGAAGCAAATTTCACTGTGTAGTTCTGGATGAACCAAGAAAAGTCAGACTTTATGATCTGATTTGACATTTGAAATTTGACATTTAAGTTTCAATAACATCATATATATGTACACACATATATATAAAAATGCATATAGGTAACACTTTATCTTGACAACAAGCAATTCGAGATTTGGGGAAAGTTGCTTTCCATTTACTATGTTTTCTGAAATTCTTTGTGCTATCAAAATGCACAAATTATCCATAAACTAAGTCCAGAATAAGTGTTAATTACAGAATTATATGAGTACATCTCAGTGACATCTCCAAATACAAGATTATGCAGGTAGGAACTGCATGGGCTGCCTTCTGTGAATAATGCTAGCACACCAAAGCAAGAACTCAGACACCCACAGAATCTATCATTATTATCAGTCAATCCTATTTAAGGATAAACATAAATGAAAACACATTAAAGACCATATTTTAGTCAAATTACCTCATTTTCTTACAACTTATTGCTCAATATTCTGTATTAAAATATGCATTATCTGCAAATCCAGAAATATCTTCCTGGTTAGCTTTCAAAGACACAACAATGAGCCTGTGTTGAGGGGAAATCTTTATAGAATTGTAAGATGCCTACCTGAGAAGCAATGCAAATTCTTATTGCCACATACAGAGTTCAAGACTTTTTCCCCTATTAAAAATATCTTTAACATTTTATGAATCGGAGCTATCATGAGCTTTGCATTTAAATGTGTGTAAATGGCAATTAATAGCAGGCAACTGCTGAGTTTAAATTGATTACTGTGTCTCATTTTGTGATAGTCTCAAATTTATCTGTACAAGAACATAAGTTCTGTAAAAAATAAATTGACTTTCTAAACAGCAAGATGTGAGGAACTTAAGCAGCTGGATGCTAGAGGCACATGCCAAATTCTCAATGCTATAAACGTTGCAGCAGATTTTTTTCATAAAGACTGGCATGTGTTTAAGTACAGAAACAGATCATTATTCTTCACTTCCTTTTCATGTACTGATGTTCAGATCAAAAGGTTCTTTATAAAGGTACAGAAAGCAAAATCAGATCTCAGAGAAAGTATTGTCCAGAAAGAAAAATATCATGCCTGAACATTTTGAAAAACACTGAGAAAAGGGTTATATAGTTGATTACTAATTTTTCATCATATTCCATTTGAAAAGAATTACCCCAGTTTTCACAGCTACCATTTTTAGAGTGGGTGCTTCTTCTCACTCTACTTACCTCATTACTGATGAAAGTTGGAAGGAACAGCTAAAAATTCAAATAAAATAAATAATACCTTTTATTGCAGCTTTCACTTCATTCTCTCACAACTGATTAGTACATGCCAAAATGATTAGTACTTACCAGAAAAATGGTCTTTAGATAAGAAGCAGAGAAAAAGGTTCATAAAGAAGAAAATTTGCTTCTTGTTCCATGACAACAAGGTAGTCCAGATGTCTTGTAACTACTTGGGAACTAGGAATGTGAACCTCTTACTGTTTTGATCAAGATACAACACGTAAGAGCGGTGGCCAGTAAGGAACATTTCTTCCATATAGTCATCAATGAGTACATATTGCCAGGATTTGCCTACTCAGCTTGGTAGGAAAAAAAAGATGGTTTAGCCCTAGCAGTTGACACACTCATGCTCACTGAAATGAGCATAAAACATGTTATTTTTTAGTGTTATTATTGCAATAATGATAATTGCTTTTTTCTCATATACGTAATTAGATTGCAACCACCTAAATATAAATTTAAGTTCTGCTGATTATGCTCCCAATCCCTTTGAAGGCTTAAGTAGGATTAAACATACCTATTTTTCCTTCCCTGATTTTTGATGCATACAGCTTATACAAGTCTTTCTTACATAGCTATACTACATCCTATAATAGGATGTCACAAATCAAATCCAAAACTGCTACTATCAATGGTTTCTAATTATAACTTTCTTGCTAAGAATAAGATGACATAACAAAAAAGAAACACTAACTGAAGAGTAGTGTCCTTTTTTTTTTTTTTTTTTTCTAAATGAGAAGTAGGTGATTGGAAAAGACTCTGGTGAAATTTTATTTTCAAACCAATACAGTTCAATTCCCTTTTAAAAATACCTATCCATAAACAGTTCATCTTCTCACAGAGTACCAAATTCAGAATATTGAAAGAGCACTTAAAACAAGACAACCCGTTGTAAAAGAGTACATGAAGGAGGAATATTATAATGCTCAAAAACTACAAGAGACAATAATGTAAAAAAATATAAAAAGAAGGTGTGAAAAGAAACCACTGTTACCGTGTCTGAATGAAACCAAAATTTTCAGAGTTGATCACACACACACACAAACTTCTACAATAAGGACACATCAGGGAAAAATCAGACTATTTTTCTTCAATATTTTCAGGAGTATCAAAAGACTGAAAAAGACTGAAAAAGAACTCATCCTCAGAAATAAAATCTAAGGCTTACTTCTCAAACAAATGCCACCTTACTGAGCATGATATTCCTCTGCTCACATGAGATAGTATCTCTAAGAAGCTGCTATCTTAGTTTTCATAGAAATGAAGCATTAAAACAGGTACCGGAACAAAAATTTAAACATTATTAGAATGGCTAGAAGTTGCAGCTGATCAAAATAAGCAATGATAATTATCAAGATCTCTCACAAACTTTTCAGCTAAAACAAAATCTGGAAAGGCAGGTATCTGGCACCACTATAAGAAATTATTACATTATTATGTTATTTTAAAAGAAAGTCTAGTCTTTTCTTCTTCAGTTGTGGCCAATGTTAATAGTTACAGGAGTTGACCAAGTTCTATTAAAATGACTATGCGTATATATCGCTGCTTCTGTGCTGTAACTACGTGATGAAACAAACGTAACCAAGGATATACATCTATCATCGTTACTGTATTATGCACAAACAGTTTTGATAATCCACTGGAACAAAAGACTACACCTAGCTTCCTTAAAGTTTTATTTCAGTTTTTACTAAACTAAGAAACTTTTCTTCCCTTGTATGCAGTAATTCAGACATGTCTCAAAACCTGTTTTTTCACTGTTTCCCAAGGACAAAGACTGTATCAACGTCATGGTAAGGCCAGGTTCTATATTTACAGGCGATATAGCAGTATTTAAAAGTATTTAATCCATCTGTGGTTTAAAAGCCTGGGAGTTCTCTATTGTGCATGATCTGTACTTCTGACAAACAGTTAGTTAACAGCATTCTACCTCTATCAAGAAATCCATCCACTTTTTGATACATACAAGAATGATTAGCCAGTAGAAAGTTGCTGTATCACATTATTTCTTAAGAATTTGTTGTCAAGCAAAACAGAAGGTATGAAATTTCAGACTTCAGTGCAGTGATTTTATCAGCTGATATCTTTCAATTAATCAACACGACAAAAAACGTTTTATGTTACTAAACTTAACCTTTAAACAGCAGGTATGTATGAGAATCATAAAGCTGGCATTCACAGCTGGCCATCTACACAGCAGGTTAACTTTTTGTGGTCTGGACTGTAAAGACAGCAAGGGGCTTTTGGGACGCTGTTGATGCAATGTGTTGGTTACAATAAAGTACATTTGTTACTAAGAGAATACAGGAGCTGCAAAAAACCATGTTTAAATAACATTTATCCCTTCAAGTATAAAAATCCCATTCCAAATCTGACAAGTTAACTTCTAAAACTCAGAAGTCAACTTCATAAAACAGAATTCATCTTAAATACAAATTAAAATTACAAAGGACCTTGGGCATGAATTAACGTTTCATAGAGATACTCAAATCCAGAGTTGGCTTTTTTTTAATCCTCAATGCAAATAACAACTGCAGAAGACCATCTCCAAAGATGCCACTGTAAGAAGGAAGACAAAAAATACAAGAGAGAGAAAGTTGCTTTTTATCATAAAACTAACATATATAAAAATGAAACTATCAATAGCACTAAGGACATTCTCTGTGCATGAAACACTGAGTGCCCGGGAAAACATATGTTATTTTTGCATAACAGAGTTAACACACACAATTTTCCAAAAGCAAACTGAGCACGGATTTTTCAAAAACTAAGTTTGGAAAGAAATGACAGTATCTAAATACGATCACAGTAACCACACAAAAAGTGCTACTTTCCAGAAATATAATTTACTACAAGATGACAAAAATAAATGTAAAGCATTTAGAGGCTCACAGATCTCTATTGCCATATGGTATCACAGCATTAGATGAGCATAAAATAATAGCTACCTATTGTAAAGTTAATGGAGTAATTTATCTCTTAAAATGAATTTTAAAATCCCACATGAAATCATGCAAAAATTTCCAGGAGCTAAATACCTTAGTAAGCAGAAAGCCTCAGCTGCACTTGGCTTTACTATTGTTCTAGTGCTTATACGCCATGTGTTTTCAAAGCACTGTAGTCTCAAGAAATTACCAGTATCATAAATGCCAGACAATGGAAAGTTTTATTAGCCCTACCTAACAAATTTTTAAGCCTCAAACAGCCAGTTTAAATGTCATTTTAATGGGACTGCTTTTCTTGAAGGGGGCAGGATTATAGCTTTAATATAAAATAACAGAAGTAGAGTAGATAATGAAGTTGAAGTGTGCACTCCTGTAACTGAAAAGCAATACACAGTGAACCTGGGACACTCCCCAAGGCATAACACACCAGCCTGATGGAGTACTTGCCCTCAAGTGGAAACTGATAGTTAAGAACAGTGGAAAAGAGGAAAAAAATTAACCTACATTTATAATTCAGCCTGAAATGTAGATACTTCTTTCCTAGAATACACATCTTTTTCCACAGAATCACAGGGAAGGAAAACTGAGGACAATGTCTGGGAGGGATGGCCTGTCTTTCACCTGGCAAAGGTGCTGCCTTTCAGTCCCCGCTGCAAGTGTCTTGGTAGTAACCACTCACTCACACTGGGTTTAGCACAACTCACGATGTAGTTCAGTTTTAATTCTGTATTTACACTGAACACGTCCACCGTTACAGCGCTAGGTAATACTTCAGTTAGGGAGTTTCTTTTCCATTCTAGCTCTACCTGCAGCTGCTTCAGCTGGAGACATCTGTATTAAAATGTTCTGAGTGAACTGTCACCTCCAAGGAATCTTCTCATCTGTTGGCCCTAAGCTCCTGTCCATCTTTAACTTTGTTTTCATTAAGTAACAGGTATTTCATTCAGCACCTCTAGTTTCTCTTCACAAGTGATCTTCAGAGGAAATCAGGTGACTGCTTTTTCTCAGCAGGCTCTTCTCTGGGTTCCCTAATTTCCTACAACAAAAAGTGCCTCTAGACCAGGGAGAAAAAGCATTCCTCCTTCGCATATTCCAGAAACAAGCCTAACACAGCAGCATACCATGCCATATATAGGGTATGACACTTCAACTATTTATCCTCCCCATAATACTACCTTCGTTATGCTAGATCCATTTCAGCCACGAATAAGCTACTCTGCCCACTTTGCTCTTGACAATCACCTTTCAAACAGCAATCCTTACCACTAAATTGGCTGGTAGTAAGTATGCACACAGTAAATAAAATCTAATTATAAAAAATAAGCAAATATTTATTTCTGTATATTGATTTTGAAATGTGCATCATAATTGCCATTTTTCAAACCAGTACTTTTATAATCATAAATTTATTGGTTTTATTTTCTCGTCTATTAGGCCGAAGTGTTTTGTTGTGTCTTTTTTAATTAAAAATTGTTGTGTAAAAACAGGAAACAGTCTAAGTATTCAATACAACATTAAGAAAATGCAGATAAACAGAAGCAAAAGATGGGAAACTTGCCACTACCAACTGTAACCAGTTTTTTATTTTTCGTAGTGTAACTGGCTACTTTAAGCAATGAAAACATCCATTACCTATTTGAAGACAGAGACATCATACAAAAAACTGAGTTGGAATCTCTGTATTGTAGGTTTACAATCTAAATTAAAACTTTTGGTCAGCAACCCAGAATTACACAAAATAACCCGGCAATTCTTAGCTCTTCAATTAACTGGGGCACATGGTGCGCACTAGTTTTAATATGGCTCCGAAGTGGTTCTATTAATGATTCAGTATGAAAGCTATAATCCTGACAATACAGTAAAAATTATTTAGCCTTTAAATAGAAGCCACTTAACTGCTTATGCACAATATGCTTACAGAGAGAACAGAGCTAGAAGCAATCCAGTTACTAAATCACTCAAAATGCTATAGATTTTCTACTCTCGTTTTTAATACTTTAACTTTTCACATGCATTCACAACTTGAAAATGAAATAAAGTTCAAGTTACAGAACAGTTATTTTTAATAAAACAAGGGGTTTACTAACATGAAAAAAAGTAGTAACAACACTAAAAAATCTTAGTGTTTTCAGAATTGTATTTACTCTCATTTTGCGCATGCACATTTCACACTCAGAATGGTTAAAATCTTCCCATATTGGCACAGGAAAAACATTTTAAGAAACAGTGCTCGGCATTCTATTTCTTCATTAGCAACAAAGCTGGAATTCTAAATGACAAAAAATTCAACAATCTTTTACATTCCGCCTATGTTCTCTATCATTACTAGCAACATTCCTCCACTTGCCTTCTTTCAGATTCATAATTAAATATGATCCAAACACTGCTACTAAAATCATGTAACTTTTTGTTCGTTTTTCATCATTTGCTTCCTTCCTGTTTTTCAGTAAATCAACTCCAATTTTTTTCCTGACTTCCTTTTGTTTCTTTTTCTCCAATCTCATTTCATCCTTATCACCCTATCATTGTTTCTTCCCCTCTGTCCTTCTAAGGCTGAGTCTTACATTAAGCTGTTTTACATGTCTAGAATATTTCCTCACTGGAGACTCCTCTCTCTTTCTCCTCTAAAACCCTTTATCAGCCTTTGCTTTGTTTCTGATAATTTCTTCCGACACTTTATTTTATCCCTTATTTATTTGCAAAGGAAAGAGAGTTTAGTATACTTCTTGACTTAATCAAGCACTATAAAATCAGAGTTCTGCAAAACTAAGTTCTTCTGCATTTTCATGGACTTTAACTCCACTAGTAATTCAGAGAGCATCCTCTAGAGCACTTCTGTTCCTACTGTTGCTTAATTCAAATCAGGCTGTTAGCTCCATAAAGCAGTTATCTAGAATGTTATTTTTCCACTACATTAAAAAAAAAATGTATTGACAGTATTTTCAAATACTAATTACAGTTTTGTTACATCATACACTGTCATAAGTAATCTTGTTAGTTTTTCTAAATAAAGTAGTTCTAAGATAAAGTCAACCAAAAATAATGAAAAAATGACAATAGGTTTTAATATGCTAAAGAAATCTTACCAGAGGATTGCTTAGAAAGAGAATACAAAGCTTCAAGACATTTCTGAGCAGCTGGGATCCCTATTTCAATTATCTGGATTTCTAGATGGCTCTCTCTGGAAAAGACCTTAGCATTAAAAAAGCTTTATTAGGACTGATGCACATGTTTGATAGTGATCAGTCTTACCATACCCTTCACAGTTAGAAAACTCAGATGTTTATTTCACAGTTCCCTGAAGGCAGACTTCCAGCAGTGAGAGATGCAACACTTGAATACATTAAGTTTTCAGTGTTGATGAAAATATAAAATTGTGTGTTTTCAAAATAAGAACAGGTACATACAAATAACATCATGTAAGACATTTAATTTTAAGGGACAATACAAAGCAGTTTTTATCATTCATATTATAAGGCCTTCTAAAAGTAAAGAAATAAGAAAATAGTTTTAAATTAGGTACAACACCTTGTAAATGCTTTTAACGTTTACTATCTAAAACATATTTAGCAAGTCGCTACTGAATTCTGTTAATTTTTTTTTTCCATTTCCTGTAAGTTCTACACTATCAAGGATAGAGAGGGTTTGGGTTTGATTTTTTTTTCTTTTCTGTTTCATAGAAAAGGAATCATAGAGAATATTGTAAAAGACAAGTGAGAGGCACATTCCCTATCTCCCAAAAACATTAATATCTCCTAAAGCATCAGCTACATATAAAACAGAAAAAATGTAAACGTATATCTTCATATTACTACATTTTCATATTGTGTTATGTACACTTGACAGACATTTAAACATATAAACAATAAAATGTATCCACATCGTTGAAACAAAAATAACTATGGATTTAAATGTTTTAATACTTTCTAAAGAATTTATTTTACTTTTTTTTTTAATCCAAGCAATTAATGAATCTCAGTACATTTCAGGTGCATGGAAATTGAAAAATTAGGTAAAGGACAGAATCCGCAGTAGACTATACTGGTGTATTAGTGGCCATAAAAGACTATATTTAATTAAGTCCTCTTTAGGAGTACTGCATACAATGAATAGCTTAATGGCAGTCTACCAGCAGTTTACATGATTACAGCTTCATAGTGGATTAAACCTGTCAACTTCAGCTTATTTTATAGTTCATACTTTACAGAAACTTTCTTCTTATCCATGGTAGATTTTAATAATTGAATTAATTTTTAGTTTGCTGAAAGCATTGTGAAGAGAACTGTCCTTTCTAAATAGCTCCAAAATAGACACAGAGATAAAAAGCATTCATGTTTCCATAGACACAGGTGTGATGCATTAAACAGTCACAAATCTATTCTCTTTCTGCAGGTTACCTCCAGTTATAAGCTAGACTACGATTATCTTACTTGCCCTGTAAGTTAGTGGATGCAAGTGTGCCTATGACATTTCCAGGAAGGATGTGATTTGGTTTCAGAAGACAACATGATTGTGCCGGTTTTGGCTGGGATAGAGTTAATTTTCTTCACAGTAGCTAGTATGGGGTTATGTTTTGGATTTGTGCTGGAAACAGCATTGATAACACAGGGATGTTTTCGTTACTGCTGGGCAGTGCTTACACAGAGTCAAGGCCTTTTCTGCTTCTCACCCCACCCCACCAGCGAGCAGGCTGGGAGTGCACAAGAAGTTGGGAGGGGACTCAGCCAGGACAGCTGACCCCAACTGACCAAAGGGGTATTCCATACCATATGGCGTCATGCTCAGCATATACAGCTGGGGGAAGAAGAAGGAAGGGGGGACGTTCAGAGCGATGGCCTTTTGTCTTCCCAAGTCACCGTTACGCTTTCCTGGAGATGGCTGAACACCTGCCTGCCGATGGGAAGTAGTGAATTAATTCCTTGTTTGGCTTCGCTTGCGTGTGCGGCTTTTGCTTTACCTAATAAACTGTCTTTATCTCAACGCACGAGTTTCCTCACTTTCACTCTTCTGATTCTCTCCCCCATCCCACCCGGGGGGAGTGAGCGAGCGGCTGCGTGGTGCCTAGTTCCCGGCAGGGGTTAAACCATGACAATGGTTCACAAAAAATTTGGAACTTATGAAACTTAGAAGTAGAGTATTGGCAAAGAATAACATGCAGATTCTGAAATCCTATGTAAAAGAGACCTTCAATGTGCTTCACTTCATGAGTAACCGTATTCATTTCAACATAGACTCAATGGCTTAGCGCCTGTTGGGGCCACAAAAATCATACAAAGAGCTCCTATTACTAGAGTAGTTCATTTAAACTGGAGACAAGAGATGAGTTTTCAGGTACGAAAGTCCTCCTTAATGTGACCATCCTGGAAAAATATTTCTTTAAACATCACCCGAAGAAGCTCAAGCTCCCAAAAGCTTTGGTTCCCCTTCTCATATCTCCTCACACAAACACATACACTATACCTGTTGTTCTAACAAAAATATTTTCCTCTTCCTACAAGCATGGCCTGATGTATAATCTTGGACAACCATAACGACTACAATGCAGATACTATTTGCTGAGTGAAGGCCCTGCAGCACAAATCCCCACAGCTATTATAAGACTTATCCCTATAATTTACATTATTTAGCTGAAAACAAGAAATAACACTTCCATGTGTCAATCCTCAAAGGCTATCAGCACATACAGGGTTAAATATTTTCATAGTATGTAAGAGTATGTAGGAGATAACGATTTTTTTTTTAAACAGCAACATGAGGATTTTGTTTGAAGTAGATATGCTGAATTAAAAAGGAGATTTAGAGAATATTTTTATACATCACAAAGTAATTTTGCATTATATTATTTTAATTACATTTGGCATTATTTGCTCCACTGACCCTTCACAAGAACAAGAATAATCTTTTATTAATTTCTTTTTGTATATGCATACCAATAATGACAGGGTGAAATAATGTTCTGAAATATTATTTCTCATTCTTTATGTATCCATTCCTTCACAAAATACAGCAATAAAGACTAATTTATCAATGAGGAGTATTAATAACAGTTTAAAATAAGTATACATGTTATTATAGTGGTTTATTTCTTTATTGACACTGGTTTTTAAACACGATTTTATTCAAAAATATTATTGTTGCAACACTGAACTTCATTATATAGATCTGATATACTATGAGGTGGCAGTGATACCAACAAAATTATCCACTGCATATGGCCAGATGTGGTGGGTTTGTCCTTGGCTGGATGACAGGTGCCCATCAAGCTGCTCTATCACCCCCCCACCCCTCACCTGGACAGGGGAGAGAAAATACAACGTAAGGCTTGTGGGTCGAGATAAGGGCAGGGAGAGATCACTTACCTATTACCGTCATGGGCAAAACAGACTCAATTCAGGGAAATTAGTTTAATTTATTGCCAATCAAATCAGAGCAGGGTAATGAGAAATAAAAACAAATCTTAAGACACCTTCCCCTCACCTTTCCCCTCTTTACTCCTGATTTCTCTACCTTCTGCCCCCAAGCAGCACAGGGTTGTGGTCAGTTCATCATAGGTTGTCTCTGCCGCTCCTTCCTCCTCACACTCTTCCCCTGCTCCAGCATGGGATCCCTCCCACTGGAGACAGTCCTCCATGAACTTCTCCAACCTGGGTTCTTCCCACGGGCTGCAATTCTTCACGAACTGCTCCAGCAGTTTGGAGGGTACCTTCCACAGGGAGCAGTCCTTCAAGAACTGCTCCAGCGTGGGTCCCCCACAGGGTCACAGATCGTGCCAGCAAACCTGCTCCAGCGTGGGCTCCTCCCTCCACGGATCCATAGGTCCTGCCAGGAGCCTGCTCCAGCGCAGGCCCTCCACAGGGTCACAGCTTCCTTTGGGTGCATCCACCTGCTCCAGTGTGGGGTCCTCCACAGGCTGCAGAATGGGTATCTTTTCCATCGTTAACCTCCATGGGCTGCAGGGGGACAGCCTGCCTCACCATGGTCTTCACCACGGGCTGCAGAGGAATCTCTGCTCCGGCGCCTCGAGCACCTCCTCCCCTCCTTCTTCACTGACCTGGGTGTCTGCAGGGCTGTTCCTCTCACATATTCTCACTCCTCTTTTCCGGCTGCTGTTGTGCAGCAGTTTTTTCTCCTTCTTAAATGTGTTATCGCAGAGATGCTACCACCATCACAGATGGGCTTGGCCTTGGTGCCGGCTGGCATTGGCTCTATTGGGCATGGGGGAAGCTCCTAGCAGCTTCTCACAGAAGCCACTCCTGTAGCTCCCCTGCTACCAAAACCTGGCCACGCAAACCCAGTACACCAGACATTTCATTTTGTTCAAAATATAAATACAAGTAAGCTGTCCGTTAAAGGTCTGAGATACAAAAAAAGTACTAGAATTTGTCACCCCTAGAAAATTCAATCAATAATAAAATATGACACAAGAAAGTGATTCATTGTTTCTCATGCAGTAAAATAACAATTTTTCTGATTAATAAGCGAGTATACTAAAGCTGTCATATCCAAAATTAGTCAAAAAGGAAGCCAATCTTTCAGTTTATTGGCTGGGAAACAGGTATGGACAGCAAGAAGTGAGAGAAAAATGCATTTCTATTGGTTTATTCAAAATATACTCCCCTCCACTCGCCCCCCCCCGCCCAAAAAAAAAAGGGCCAAGGTATTCTTCATAATTCTAAAATTATTTTGTTTCTCACTTTCACAGTAACAATCAAAATCTCAAAGCAGAAATCTGTTTCCTTCCTGGAAAACATCTGCATAAAAATACACAGTTTTCATGATTAAGAAGATCTAAGTATTGACATATTTTAAGAAAAAAATAGCAACAATGCTGCAGCTAGAGCATGCATTTAGACTCCAAGGGATATTTGATTCAAATTACCAGACCTATCTTTATTTTCTGACCAAAATTTCAGTACTGCTGTTTATTAGAATAATTGGAAAAATAACCTTACAATAGCCACCCAAGGTAGACGTCATTTCAGACAATAGGCAGCTGAGAGATTAAGAAACTTTGATTTCCCCAAGATGGCCTACTCTGCCCTGCTACATGGCTTCCTATTCCTTTCAGGAAAGTAACAGCTGGGCCCCAAAGGACCAGAACCAATGGCTCTTGCCCATAAAGCCTTCCCTAGAAACTTGAGAGTTTCCCATGACCTAAACATTCACAACTCATCCAAGTTTCCGTTATTTGCTTCAGATGTACCAATGGTTTCTTAAGATTCCTCACAACTAGTAGTAATCTACCCACTATTACCTTTTCATATTTGCTATCCAGGACTGCTGACAGTGCAGAATATAAAGGTGCTTAATATATTTTAATAATCTAGAACAGGAAAAGAATTTGTAAGTGTTAGAAATAAAGATAATTCCTATTGTGGTTTAACCCAGCAGGCAGCCAAACACCACACAGCTGCTCGCTCACTCCACCCCCTCCCCCCCCAGTGGGATGGGGGAGAGAATCGGAGAAAAAGAAAAGTAAAATTTGTGGATTGAGATAAAGACAGTTTAATAGAACAGAAAAGGAAGGGAAAAATAATAATATATTATTATAATAATAATAATAATGATAGAATATACAAAATGAGTGATGCACAATGCAATTGCTCACCACTCAACGACCGATTCCCAAAAAAACGATCACTACTTCCTGGATCACACCCCCTGTTTACATACTGAGCATGACATCACATGGTATGGAATACCCCGCTGGCCAGATGGGCTAGCTGTTCTGGCTATACTCCCTC